>NW_010241896.1:0-1080 GCF_000690775.1 Eurypyga helias | reverse complement strand
GGGGTGTTGCTGGAGTTCACCCCCAGCATGAACGTGAGTGGAGCTGTACTCCACACACCAAGGACCTTCCAGAGAGGAGATTGCTTGCGTTTCACGTTCTCTCTCTGCGTGTCTTTTGGTTTGAAGTCGAAGGAGACGGAAGGATTATCTCCGTCAGCAGGGTTGACGGCCGAGAGCCCCTGCAGCTTTCTCTGCCCGTTAACACGGCCTCTCCTCCGTCTCCAGCTCTGCTCTCCCTCGCGATCCCGTCGCCACAGGACACCGCGATGGCCCCTGACGTAAAGGTCCGCGAAGCAGCCGAATATTTGACAGACTTTCTCCCAGCTCTGCTGGGTTTAATCCCTGCCCCCACGCCCGTGTGCCAATCCTACCCCGGCAATACGCTCCCAAAACCTGAGCTACGGTCACGGCCATGAAACCTCCTTCTCTGGGGCTGATGCAGGCGGCGGCGCTGGGCCGGGAGGAGGGTGGAAAGGAGCATCAATCCCCTGGGCAAAGAAGGCCGAAGGGCAGAGGTGCAGCTCCGGCAGCTCCGGTTGGACCTTCGATCCCAGGCGGGTCTGGGTTTCCCTGTCGCTGGAAGGCAGCGAGCTCCCCTTTCCCACCTCGGCCTGCCCCAAGCAGGCACAACAAGGGCAGTTTCTGCTCGGCAGCTGTTGCAGCCGCTGCGGGAGGCCGACGTCCCCGGAACCTCGAACCGCCCCCCCTCGCCAGAATCCGTCGAGTTTCCTGGAAGCGCTCTGCCTGTCTCGTTCTCTGGTTCGTTTCGGAAGCATCGCTGAGGCGCTGCCACGAGTTACGTTCTGGTTGTGCCCTTCAAACGCAGGATCCAGACAAACGTGCAACGGGAACGCAGCGTCCCGCGGGATTCCTTCTGCTGTTACGCAGTAATTTGGGAGCGGGGATGAGCAAAGCTTCGCGTTGATTCGCGTGGTGTTTCTGCTCCGTCCTCGCAATCCTTTCAGCCGTCAGAGTCTCTGGGGGAGTAATCCCGGTCGGAAAAGGGAAGCGTACCTCCTTCCCAGCTAGATTCTGCCACCCATCCCAGTGCTGTTCCTCCACAACCTCCCGGTGCTACCC
>NW_010241895.1:0-8053 GCF_000690775.1 Eurypyga helias | reverse complement strand
CCCCCCAACACCCCCATAACGGCCGCTTCCCCGCGCACCGTCCCTATTAATCATTTAACGGGCAAACCCTTTGAAGATCGCACCCGTAGCGCTTCCACAGCCTCCTGTGTCGTGAGCGGCGGGGATCAAACACTTCAAAGAAGTTGTAAAAAGAGGGTCCAAGTGCCAGCTCCGCCACGTTCCCCGCTCGCTGTAAGAAATAACCGTTCTTTGCCCCCCCCCCACGAGCATTGGGGCTCAGAAACGCGACTACGTCGAGCTGCCATCCTATGACTCGGCACATCGCTCCCTGGGATGAAGCCGGGGTCCCGCTCCTTGACTTCCCCAGGGAACAACCTCTGCCAGGCTCCGGCTGGCTGGGACGCAGCCTCCCTTCTTAGGAGGGCACCGGCCAAATCATCCTTTGGTCCCGTGGATTTTGGGAACAGCAGGCAGAACAAGTGCAGTGGCGTCTCCCCCGTGCCTGTTATTGATTGATGGAAGCATCGCTGCCAACCCTTGAGAGGGAGGTGGATGTCTGTGGTCCCCTATCCTGCTAGGATGGGTGTCCGATTTGTGAGGAGTTGTTATTAGCCTGCTCCAAAACGGGTGCAGCCCTGGGGTCACATCCCTTTGCATTAAACCGCTCTCGGCAATCCTTTCCTTGTGTGCCTGATCCCCTTTCAGGGAGAATCAGGTTGGCTGAGGGATGGAGCTGCGAGGGAATCCAGTTCTTTCACTCCCTGTCCCCCCAAATGTACTGAGACAAAGGTAATGCTGGCTGTTTACATGGGAAATGTCAACCCCCTAATTAATGTCTGCAGGCAGGCCTTGTGGGAGATGGACAGAATGACTCTGTGCATGCTGAACTGTGGAGGGATGCTTTTAGCTTAATGGAGCAAAGCACCTTCCTCCCGCAGAAATCAACTAATTGCTGATCCTGAGTCACCAGTGGCCTTAACTCATCAAACATCATTAGCTCCCCAGCATCTGCCCCGTGAAAGGGCGCTCACATCGCCTCTCTGAATATCCAGCTTGTGCTCCGGCATTCCGGCAGGAGCTGAATAAATCTGCTAAATGCTCTACACGAGGGTGTGACACGCCAGCGGTTGGTGCTAATTACCGATGTGCATGAGTGCTTTTCATCCAGATACATCCCCAAGTGCTTTGCAAGCCACCTATGTTTTCAAAACATCCTCATTCCCCCAAGAGGAACCGCAGCCGTGCCGAGATGTGCCCGGCCGTCCCACGCAGCCTCCGCGGGGCAGGAAGCGATGTCGGGCAGATGTCACTCGAGGGGGATCTCTGTGCCAGAGCGGTCCCGGCACCGTGGTCAGTGGGACTTCCCTTCCAGTCACGCTGGTTGCGCCGTCTTCCTGCATCGGTGGCTGGATTTGAAAACGTTGGCCTTAGCTTGGACTATGTCTAGCTCGGTGGTGCCCCTTCCCTTTGAATTTTAATGCATTATTATTAATATAATAATACTTATATGGCTGCAGCGTGCTTTCAGGGTGTTGATCATTCTCTTCAATAGCAGCTCAGAGCACATCGATGTGGTAGAGCGTGAGGCTGATGGCTTTGCCCCCCTAAAACCTGCCTTCATCTGCAACAAACCTGCACGGCTGGGCTTTGGTTTTCAGGCAGAAAAGGCGAGTTTTCAGCCACCGTGGTGTTCTGCCAGCTTTTGTGCAGGCTCAAAGGGAAGGCGCTGAATCGCTGGCTTTGCCACTTTCCTTATACCTTTGGTTTATATTCTGCTTTGAGACCTCAAAGGAGGAATCTCAGGCTGCAGGATGCTGCTAATCAGGTTTGAAGTTCCTGCTCTGGCTGTATTGACACAGGGAAGATGATAGATTTATTTTTAATTTGACAAGTGTATTTCAGATGTACGTGTCTGCACATGGGTGTGTTGCTGATGCTGTCCTTGAAACGCTGTGCTTTTGTAAGCCTGGCTTTGTTTTGGTTTTACTTTTCAAGGAAATCTTTGGCAAGAGAGGAAGATGCTACATTTTCTTTCAAACTTCCATCCAGAGTGGCTGGGGACGGGGACTCTTCTCCACACCCAACCCACGTGGCATTAACCCGCATTTACAGCGATCTCTGCTCAATTTGTAGGAGGATTGTGTGGGTGTGAGGTGGTCGGATGTTTTATGTAGGACCTCTTTGCACAAGGCTCTGGGAAACAGCAGGGTCTGGAGTTCTGTTGTGTGACATCCATCTGATCAAACGATGACTGCTTCAGGGTTAGGATGATTTGTGCCTCTTTTCTGCCTTGTAACTGGGGACAGGGGTTCAAGGGCTGGAGCATCTCCCCTACAAAGAAAGGCTGAGAGAGTTGGGGGTGTTCAGCCTGGAGAAGGCTCCAGGGAGACCTTATTGCAGCCTTCCAGTACCTGAAGGGGCTACAAGGAAGCTGGGGGGGACTTTTTCCAAGGGTCTGTAGTGACAGGACAAGCGGTAATGGGTTCAAATTGAAATAAGGGAGATTTAGGTTGGGTATCAGGAAGAAATTCTTCCTGGAGAGGGTGGGGAGGCACTGGGACAGGTTGCCCAGAGAAGCTGTGGATGCCCCATCCCTGGAAGTGTCCAAGGCCAGGCTGGATGAGGCTTGGAGCAACCTGGTCTAGTGGAAGGTGTCCCTGCCCACGGCAGGGGGGTTGGAACTGGATGGTCTTTAAGGTCCCTTCCAACCCAAACTATTCTGTGATTCTACGATTCCATGAAGTACACCCTAGGCAGTTTGCCCAGGATCTTGAATGAGCCCTGTAGATGCTACTGTAGTATTGATAATAAAAGGTAACCAAACAATTGAAGGTCAAAAGTAACAGAGACACCAAAATACCACCTTTCACCTCCCTTCTGCTGGGGATGCCAAGCTTCATTGTCTGCTTGCTTGATCTTTTTTGATTTTTTTTTTTTCCCAGACCAACACTTTTTTACCCTCATAGAATCACAAAATGGTTTGGGTTGGACCCTTAAAGATCCATTTCCAACCCCCTGCCATGGGCAGGGACACCTTCCACTAGACCAGGTTGCTCCAAGCCTCATCCAGCCTGGCCTTGAACACTTCCAGGGATGGGGCATTTACCATCCCTCTGGGCAACCTGTGCCAGGTTTTCACCACCTTCATTACAAAAAATTTGCTTCCTTATATCTAGTCTGAATCCACCCTCTTTCAGCTTAAAGCCATTCCCCTTTGTCCTAGTGCTAAAAAGTCTCTCCCCTCCTTCTCCCCTTCTGACTTTCACGCATGGAGGAGTCTCCTTGCACACAGCTACAAAGCACAGAGCTGTCCTTCATTTCTCCTCCTGCCTCCTCCTTAAAACACCCTTGAAAAAAGAAATGTAAAAGAAAATCCCCAATCCCTAAACAAACCCCTTGGCATTCCGTGTGTGGCTGATGAGCCGAGACCATCGCACGTTGTGCCGGCCGGCACTGACTCACTGTCTCCGGGTGCTCTCCCGCTGGACGTGCCTGTCTCTTGTCTCCGGGGTTTGGCGTGGGTTTAGAGCCGCGTCCATCCGCTGCCCAGCGCGATGGGGATGGGAGGGGGCTCTCTGGCAGAAAAGGGGGGTGAAAAAATAGCTGCTGTCGTCGCAGAGCAGCTCTGAGCTTCCTATCGTTAAATCAGTGCGCTTCGCCTGCTCGTTTATCTACCGTGAACTCGGGAGTGTTTTCTCTCTGGCTGTCTGCGATTCTGACTGAAAAAAAAGCTTCTCCTCTTCAACTGGTTTTACAGTCCTTTAGTGCCGGTGGGGTTATTTTTGGTTTTCTCCCTCTCACTGGTTTAACTGGGGGGAGAGTTTGGCTTTGTGCCAAACATCACATCAAAGAGAAGCAGTTCCATCAAGGTCGTTGGGAGACTTGCTCCTCTCCCATGGGGCGAGCAGAAGAGCTTAAGGGAGGTTTAAGGGGCTGATTTACCCATCTCAGCCCTGTTCCTGGGGATAAGCCCCTGCTGAAACGCTGCTTTTGGCCCCTGAAGTACATCCCTCCTATCTCACTTGAAGACGCCTAGCAAGGGTGTTGTCGTTAAATGAGGATGTAGATGTGGTCTGAGCCAGAGCAGGGAGGTCTTAGGCTACTCCAACGGTGGAGTTTGGCACGGCGCTAGTTGGGATAGAATTTTATAGTAGGGAGATGAAAGGATATAATTCTGCAGCAGGATACAAAAAATGGGTGTTAAGCAAAACGATCCTTCTTTTTTCCCTCTCTAAGGAGTTATAATGGGTCACTCTCAGGTTCAGCTGTGCCACGCCTGATTCGGGATGCTCCCCCCTACCAAAAATAGGAAACGGTTGCAAACACTCCAGAGAAAAGCACCAAAAAATGAGCAGAAACCTAGAAAACATGGAAAGGCAGAAAGAAATGAGGTTGTTTAGTCTAGTGATGAAAGGGCTGAGAGGAGAAGTAACAGCCCTGGAGTTGATAGCTGTGAAGGGGAAGGGAGTAAACGGTTCTCCCTGCCTGGTGGTGGGAGGCCAAGAAGCGCTGAGCACAAACTGCAGCAAGGGAAACAAGTGTCAGGGAAAAACTTCCTAACCTCTGAGCGCCAGAGGAGTGGAGCAGTGGAACAGATGGTTTGGGATGGGCTCGGAGTCTCCATCAGTGGAAGTTTCGAAGAGCAGGATGGGCAGACTGCACTTCAGGAGAGCTGATCCTGGTTTGAGGCAGTGGAATAAATGAGACAAATTCTCCTAAAGTCCCTTCCAGTGCTGGTTTAGGTGGATTTATGGATTTTGAGCCTTCACTTCGTGAGGCTGTCAGGCACAAACCACATCACCTGGATCTGCTGATGGGACTCTTCTGACCCAGTGCAAACAAGGTCTTTGTAGAACGTTTTGACAGCACTGAACTTCACGACTTTGCCTCTTATTCCAGCTGTCGAGCTGCCTTGCTGCACCCTGCTCCTCCCATGCAATCTCCAGGCCTGATTCAAAAAGCCCATCGGATGTTTTCGCTGTTGTCACAAGGTCTTTGTAGAACGTTTTGACAGCACTGAACTTCACGACTTTGCCTCTTATTCCAGCTGCCTGATTCAAAAAGCCCATCGGACGTTTTAGCTGTTGTCATCTGCCCCAGGAACGCTTGCTCCACTGGAGAAGGTTTTGCAGGTCAGGGGGTGCGTTTGGCTTGCTCGGGCAGTGCCAGCACTCCAGCAGCACCACCTCTCTTGTGCAATGCTGTGCAGATGTCACGCTCCGTAACTTGTTTCTCCTCTGCATCATTGCTTATGAGTCAAAACGCACCTCCTCTTCCCTGCAACCTTCACTCAGGGTCATTTTGGCTGGATGTGGGGTTCCTTGGCCCACGATAACATCTTGCAGGGGCAGCCAGATGGAGGTATGTTGTCACCATGATGCTCCTGAGCTAATAACTTGCAGCTACTTGGAGGGTGGTTATGGCAATGGTGGAGTCAACCTCCAGTTGTAGCAGATGAAAAAACAAGGGGCAACAACCACAAAGTGGTTTTAGAGGATCAGGTTGGGTTTGGGGAAGCTTCTCCCATAGGATGGTCGTGAGATAGAGGAGCAGGTTCCCACAGAAGCTGTAGGGTCTCAGTCTTTGGAGTTTTTCAAGGTTTGGCTAGAGAAAACACCAGATGAATTAGTCCCACCTCAAATGTGAGGTTGGACAAGAGACCTCCCGAGGTGTCTCCAACCCAACGTTTCTGATACCTCAGAGCTGCTTTAGCCCAGCTCCCCGTGCAGGTGGACAGTCCTCGTTTTGCTTCTGTGCGAGGGCAGCTCTTCAGCTGCTGAAACCAACTGGTTTGGTCAGGGGCTAACCCACGTGTCGTGCCGAGGCATTGCGTGGGCCAAGGTGGGCACGTCCGTAGAGGTGAGGAGTCCACGTGTTGTGTGGGGCGTGAAACCGGTGTCTTTTCCTGGTCCTTTGGCTGTGCTGAGGCAGGTCGAGTGAATCATAGAATGATTTGGGTTGGAAGGGGCCTCAAAGAATCTTCGTTTGTCCGTTATAACTTCAGAGCTGGGCGATGCTCCTGACAAAGTGCACAGTGGATATGAAAGATTGATGATGGCAAAGCAGTGGATGAACTTAAGAAAGACAAACAGTACTTAAGGAAAGTGTAACGGGAAGCTGGCTTCGTTTCTCTTTGGAAGAGAGCAGAAGTGATACTGAAACCCTTTTTTTTTCTTCTCTTCTTCTTTCAGCGAGTGTTGGCTGCAAGAGGTGATGTAATAGTGTTTACCAGACCGAAGCACATAATTTATAGTAGTGACTTCAAGGCACAGCAAATATTATTTATTTGAATTACGGTAGCAGCTGAGGTGACTGGGATCAGGGCTGGATGCGCTGGGCATTCAGTGAGACCACGTCTGCCCTGAAGGGTCTGGGCAGATGGGGAAACTGAGGCACGGAGCAAGTCCTGTGGTTTGGCTGCACTTGTGTTCGGGGTCATTCCCACAGCTGGGAACTCCACTTGGCTTTGTCGCTTCTACCTGAGCCAGGGGTTTCCGAGCCGCTCGCAAGCTGCTGGGGATGTGTGAAGCTACGGAAAGGGATTGCAACTGGTCTGTAGAAGTACGTAGTACTAGCAGGGATTTAGATGGCAGGTGTGCCAAGGTCATCTGGGTGCTCTCCGAGGCGAATTGATCCAAAATATTTGGAAATTACTGCTTTTAATATAAACTGCCCTTCCTTTCGGTACTCCTTTCAAGGCTTTAAAGTCTCACTTCCCTATCAGAATGCTTAGGTGGATCTTACAGCACCTAACAGTGATGACAAAGCATATTTATCCCTATCTTGAGAGGTGGGAGAAATGAGGAAGGAGACTTTGATTTACTCCAGGTCGCACAGAGAGCAGCAATAAGAACCGAAACAGTTTTCTGAACTGCTGGCACCGCGATTTGGTGTGGCCTCTCCTTCACCTCTCAGCCCTTCTCCGTGGGATAGACCTGCCAAGGATTTGGGCAAAAAGAGATTAAGCCCACAATCAGCGATATGCAAATGCTTGTTATCCCACACCGTCCTTTGGCTGGGTAATGTTGTGGAATTTGAATTGCGGCACACCTAGGCGTATTGTTTGGCCAAGAGGCATCGGGTAAATACAGGCTGTTGTGATTTCCTCGCCCGGAGCTGCAAGCGGGAAGCCTGGCTTTGCCAGGCAGACTATTGAGAGCCTGGCCCATGCCTTCAGCTGGGGCACCTGTCTCCGGAGCGGCTCCCAAACCCGCTGAGCATCCAGAAATTCTCCTGGAGCATCCTGTACCTCTGCTGTGGGTCACTGAGCAGCACCTACAGTAGCGCTCATTGTGTAGGGTGATGCAGTTGCGTAATCCAGGACCAGACCTGCCCTCCAGAGTTTCATTTGGTGTCTCCACGGTCTAGCGATGGCTCCTGTAATTCTGTTCAAATCATAAAAATGGTTTGAGAAAGAAAAAATCCCTATTTCTGTTTGCACATCATATGATCTCTGTGCCTTACCTCTGGTCCTTCCCCAGTGCCCAGGGCTCTGAGCTTGGAAGGAGTGCAGCAGAGAAAGGCTGGGCTGGGGTTTTGTTTGCCTTTTGCAGTCTCTCATCCCAGCTGGGAAGTCGTCAGTGTTAGAAAGGACTTGTTTACACCATTGCACACCTCTGTGTTAATATCCCACCATGTCTGGATGCTTTTAGGCAAAAGGTGTCAGAGTTGCTGGCCTGGAAATGCTGGTGCAAGGTAGTCCAGGTCTCTCTCTCACAGAGGGAGTGGGTGGGTTTGCCTCCAAATCATAGAATCACAGAATGGTTTGGGTTGGAAGGGACCTTAAAGATCATCTAGTTCCAACCCCCCTGCCATGGGCAGGGACACCTTCCACTAGACCAGGTTGCTCCAAGCCTCATCCAGCCTGGCCTTGAATACTTCCAGGGATGGGGCATCCACAGCTTCTCTGGGCAACCTGTCCCAGTGCCTCCCCACCCTCTCCAGGAAGCACTTCTTCCTGATATCTAATCTAAATGTCCACACTTTCAGTTTAAACTCATTCCCCCTTGTCCTGTCACTACAGGCCCTTGTACAAAGTCCCCTCCCAGCTTCCTTGTAGCCCCCGCCCAGGCACTGGAAAACTGCAATGAGG
>NW_010241894.1:5276-8897 GCF_000690775.1 Eurypyga helias | reverse complement strand
CACCCTGACTCCTGCTTTAGCTGCTTCGCTAACTCCTGTGCTGGCTGGTTTGTGAGGGAGTTGGTGGGTTTGTTTAGCTTTCCCCGGCTGCTATCGCGGAGAGGGTTCATTCGGAATCTGCTGCGGCAGCGCTCGGGCTCCGGCCCTCGGCCTGCGGCCCTCGGCCTACGATCGCTCTCGGGCTGCGGCTCTTGGGCTCTCTGAGTCTGACTCCTACTACTCAACACCTGTTGTGCATTGGTCAGTGGGTGGTGAGGAATTGTATCATATTGTATCATATGATTTATTTTCTATTGTTTTAATCATTTAGTAGTAGTAGTACTTGTATATATGAATTTAGATTTAATTAGTTGGTGTTTGGCAGTGTTTGGCAGTGTGTGCACCAAATTCAAGGTCTTTCTCAGCTTCTGATGCTGCACCTGTGTTCCCAACTTCTCACTACAAGCAGTGTTGTGGGGGCTCAGTTTAGAGAGCTAACCCAAAATAACTGAAGGAGTATTTCTTTCCACAGAACATCATGCTCAGCATATAAGTGGGGAGTGGGCCAGAGGGTCACAGGAGGAAAGATCTCAAACAAACCAATACAGAGTCTTCTATTTTGTTTAAGTACACAGGGAGCAAGACTCATTTAAATCATAGAATCATAGAATGTGACTTTGGGTCATACTAGGCAGGTAAACACTGAATTAGAAACGGTATGAATAAAGATACTTCTTTATGAAAAACATTCTCACAAATACAACACAACAAGCAGTGAAAAATACATAAGACTGGATGGGCCACTATTGAGTACCACAGTAACTTCCATTCAGAAGAAGATAGTTTATTGCTGCTTAAAAACATCGAGTTAAGACTTTCAAGAGAGAATCCTTGAGCTCCTGGTTCCTCATGCTGTAGATGAGGGGGTTCACTGCTGGAGGCACCACCGAGTACAGAACTGCCATTACCAGGTCCAAAGATGGGGAGGAGCTGGAGGGAGGTTTCAGGTAGGCAAACATGCAAGTACTGAGAAAGAGGAAGACCACAGACAGGTGAGGAATGCATGTGGAAAAGGCTTTGTACCGTCCCTGCTCAGAGGGGATCCTCAGCACAGCCCTGAAGATCTGCACATAGGACACAACAATGAAAACAAAACACACTAATGCTGAAGAGGCAGTAACCACAATAAGCCCAACCTCCCTGAGGTAGGTAGCTGCACAGGAGAGTTTTAGGATCTGAGGGATTTCACAGAAGAACTGGTCCATGACATTGCCCTGGCAGAGTGGCAGTGAAAATGTATTGGCCGTGTGCAGCACAGCAGTGAGAAACCCAGTGCCCCAGGCAGCTGCTGCCATGTGGGCACAAGCTCTGCTGCCCAGGAGGGTCCCGTAGTGCAGGGGTTGGCAGATGGCAACGTAGCGGTCGTAGGCCATGACTGTGAGAAGACAATATTCCCCTTCAATCAAAAAGAGAAAGAAAAAGACTTGGGCAGCACATCTTGCATAGGAGATGGTACTGGTGTCCCAGAGGGAATTGGCCATGGCTTTGGGGACAGTGGTGGAGATGGAGCCCAGTTCAAAGAGGGAGAGGTTGAGGAGGAAGAAGTACATGGGGGTGTGGAGGCGGTGGTCCCAGGCTATGGCGGTGATGATGAGTCCATTGCCCAGGAGGGCAGCCAGGTAGATGCCCAGGAAGAGCCAGAAGTGCAAGAGCTGCAGCTCCCGTGTGTCTGCGAATGCCAGGAGGAGGAACTCAGTAATAGAGCTGCTGTTGTACATAAGCTATCTCTGGGCATGGGGATCTGTCTAAGGAGAAAAAGACAGTGACAAGGTGCGGTGGATGTCAGAGAGTAAAACCTATTGAGGGAGGTGATTCTCACACTCTACTCAGCTAGTGTGAGAATCCACCTAGAGTACTGTGTCCAGCTCTGAGTTCCTCAACATAAGAAGGATATCAACCAGTTGGAGCGAGTCCAGAGGAAGGTCACGGAGATACTCAGAGGACTGGAGCACCTCTCCTAGGAAGAAAGGCTGAGAAAGTTGTGACTGTTCAGCACAAAGAGAAGGTGGCTCCAGAGACCTTAGAGCAACCTTCCAAAAACTGAAGTGGGCTACAGGATTGCTAGAGGGGGACTCTTCAGAAGGGCATGTAGGAGAAAGGCTGAGAAAGTTGTGACTGTTCAGCACAAAGAGAAGGTGGCTCCAGAGACCTTAGAGCAACCTTCCAAAAACTGAAGTGGGCTACAGGATTGCTAGAGGGGGACTCTTCAGAAGGGCCTGTAGTGACAGGTCAAGGGGTAATGGGTTTAAATTGAAAGCGGGTAGATTTAGATTAGGTAGCACGAAGAAATTCTTCAGGGAGAGCGTGGTGAGGCACCAGAACAGGTTACCCAGGGAAGTTATGGATGCACCATCCCTGGAAGTGTTCAAGGCCAGGCTGGATGAGGCATTGAAGAACCTGGTCTAGTGGAAAGCGTCCCCATCCATGGCAGGGGAGTTGGTACTAGATAGTCTTTAGAGTTCCTTCCAGACTAAACCACTCTTAGATTTTCTGATTCCGTCCTACTTCTAATGGAAACGCCCGAAGCAGCCTGTCCCATTTCATAAAGGCCTTTGACTGGTCCCTTTTGTGAACTGTGATGAGTGATGTCTGAATTGCTCCAAGAAGCAGTGGGCTCTGCTGTGCATTCTGAGGGAGTCAGTTCTGCCTACAACCTTAGAAAAATAGGAAATAGGAGGGATGTTATATGAAATCCGTCCATGGCATGAATCAGCTTTTCAGCCTTGTCACTCGCAATTGAACCAAATGCAGCAAACTGTGGGGCTTCTTTTTTTTTTTTTTTGTTCTAGTGTCCCCACCACAGGGAGTGGTGTTTTTAGGGCAGAAACACTGCACATTTCTGCTACTCTCCAAGAGAAATGTTGTACATCCTGTGAGGCAAAGGGACTGTACCTTCATGCAGAGTGAGGACAGCTGGTCTGTGCATCAGCCCAGGACTCAGCTGCCACAGGCTGTCACCTCTTTGAGAAGAAGGGTGATTGCACCCACATGTTTCCCTGAGAAACAAACTGGACAATGCTGAGAGCAGAGGAGTCCATTCTCCAAGTGCAGATCTCTAAACTTCTCCTACTCCCTCAACCTACCTGAGGAGTATCTCAGCTCTTCTCTCCCAGACAGGGACACAGAGGGCTCATGAGAGCTGCCCACATACAGCCTTCCAGAACCATTTCCATGGCCTTAGTACTGAGGGGTGCCAGGTAACACAGAGATGGAATGGGAGAGCTTTGCCCTTGTGGAAGACAGCCTGCAGCACAGCAGGAACCCCAGGGAAATAGCTGAATGCAGAGTCCTCAAACAGCATTTCCCAGAGCTCTTACCTCAGCTGGAAACAAAGGCAGCATGAAAAGGAGGGGGGAAGTAGAAACATTCATGAAAATTTCTATAGAAGTGTTACAGGGATAAACAGATGTGTACTCAGGCATTTGCCCTCATCAGGGGTCCATATGACAAGGAGGAAAATTATGCCATGAATCCCATGACCTTTGAGGGGAAATCTCTGCTTGGTGGCAGAAGAGATCAGGGGCTTGCTCTAGGGAAGGCGTCTGCAGTGCAGGCGATGCCAGCGGGATGCTTGATAACCCC
>NW_010241894.1:0-5232 GCF_000690775.1 Eurypyga helias | reverse complement strand
GCAGCTCTTTCACACCCTGCCCATGTCCCTGCTGTCTGGAGCTGTCCCTGCTGGGAGCTCTTTCTCTGTCCCTACATCTCCCTGGCAGTGCTCACAGACACCATCCCACACACTGCATGCCCATCTCTGCCTTGCAGACCCCTCCTGGCAGCAGGGCACTATCCAGAGGCAACTCTGCATGTGCAGGGGCTTGGGAGAAGCTCAGTCAGATGCTAATGAGAACTAGAGTCTCTGTGCTTTCACCAGACTGGAGAAATAAATATCCATTTCCTACTGCCTCTCCAGCCAAGAAAGAGTGGAAAACTCAAAGCACAGATTTCTTCCATGTCAGGTACATGCTGCCTTGATGTTATCCTTCAAAAGGACCCTCTGCAATTGCTGTGGGAGTGATCTCTAGCTGTGAGCTGCTCTGACCAGTGTAGCAGCCTCTCGATTGCAGAAGGACTTGCCCTGTCAGACGTCACACCTCCAACCCAGAGCTTATCCCCAGGCTGCTGTGGGGAGCTCCCTGGGCAGACTGAGCACTGACCCTGGCAGGTAGCAAAGTCCCTGCTCCAGCACACAGCCCCTGTGTCACAGGAACCCTTCTCTAGAGAACAACCATGAGCACAGCTGGCTGCGCCCGGTTTTCCCACACTTGAACCATTCCTGTGAGAAGGGAGTTGTCATGTCCTCCCCCTCTGATGGTGCTGCAGGGAAGCCCTGCCCTGCAGCACGTCGTTCTCCACAGTAAAGAAACCCTGAGACCCACCCTGCCAACTCAGAGCTGCATCAAGATGTGGGAGTTCCAGGAGACCCCTCCAGGACACACCTGTATTGCCCTGAAGCCAGAAACTTACTGTGTTACAGACTGCGTAGATTTGTCCACCAGTGAACTCAAAGCATTCTCCCACTCCACAGTGCCTGCAATATCTCTCTCACTTCTCTCCTCTCTCCTTGGTGCCTGCAGGCAGTGCCCTCAGCCCTGCTACTCTGTGCAGAAAAGCTGCTCCTGAGCAGAACTGTTTTTCTGCAGCGCTGCCTATTTTCATTATCTGACTCCATCCCAACAGACCAGCCCAGTTCAGCAGCAGAGAAACAGCCCAAGACAACACTGATTCTGCTCCCTCTGGGCTCTCTCCGGGTGTCCCTGGGGATCCAGGGGAACCTGCTGGGAAACAGGCTTAAGGATTCACTGATGTTCCTTCCCTCAGCTGGGCAGAGACACTATTTCCTGCAGTGTCATTTTTCAAATAGTGGCTGAATTAAGTCAAAGATTTACCTTTTCATGCCTCATTGTCAGACAGGAAAACAAGACAGTGACCAGAAGGGATCTCCTTTCCCTCCACTGAAGGAAGGGATTCAGCTGAGTCAACAGAGGTATTTCATTCTGGCTCTGCAGACCTGGGGCTAGAAGGGGACTCATATCTCTGCCTGAAATCCCCAGGAGGTGGGATTCCACTGCCCTCCACTCAGGCATGCACCAAATGGCCACCTGCATTTGAGCTGCTTGTCTCAACTCCCTTGGGAATTAATGGAGATGAGGGCCATGAGTGAGCTGCTGGGACACCAACCCCTGGTATTACTGGAGGTGCCAGAGGTAACCAAGATGCCTGCTGGTAACTGCAAGCTCTTACAGATCAGTTCATAGAGACAGGGCAGCATCTGGGGGCATCTTCTTGGAGGCTGGTGGGAAATTCCTTTTTTCCACCTTAAATGCCAGAAGATTCCCACGTACAGGACAAGTGACCCTGTAACTATTTTTGTGTCCAGGGCAGCCCACAGAGGTGTTCACCTGACCAAATAAAGTCATGTGGCACAGGAAGAGCTCAGTCTCTCTCCTTCACTTTACCATCAGCTGTATTCTCTCCATGTCCTTAAGAGCAGAATGGCAGGTGTTTCTTGTGCATCCCTTCATTGCTGAACCTGATTCAGGGCAGCTGAGTCTTAATTTAATTTACAAGTACAGTCCTGAAATGCTGTGGGAAGTGCCAGGGTTGTCCATCAAAACTGCATACAACTGACATGGACAGCATAGGTCCTGTGCAGGAACCCCATCCCCAGTCAGACTAGTTGTGTGACAGGCATCTGCCAGGGCATCTCAGACAGAGTTGGTGTCTTTTGGTCAGTGACAGAATCCCACCACTGCATTGACACAAGGTCTGTCCCTTCTCTCTCCAGTAGATGCTGGGCAGTGCATGAATACCAAGCACATCACACCAGGGTCTCCACTCATGTGCACTCCCTCTCAAACTCTGCTTGTTCTTCTCGCCCCCATCATTTAACCATCCACTTGACGATACAGTCATGGATCAGGCCAATGATTTTCACAGTGTGCCTGGGTCACAGAATGTCCACACCCAAGGACATTTTCAACATCATCACTTCTCTCCTGCGACCAGCCTTCATTTTCACCTCAGGCCCTCAAGGCTGCATAAGCACAACAGAACAAAACTCCCCCCCATCCTGTAGTGCCCAGCTTTTTTTCTCTGTGGCCTTGCAGAGGGCAGGGTTTGTTCTCTTTGTGGGCACCACATTCCTTTAAATTGCCATTGAACACCCACTCAGGCAGGTTTCTACTCTGAAGCAAAGACTTTGGAAAAACAAGGTCTGGAGTGCTTGGTAGCAGGTTTCCCTGTTGCAAGTCTGTTTGCAACAGACTTGAAAGGCTTCTTTTAAAAAAAGGATGGTCATTGTTGTAGGTGTTCCCTTCTGAGGGGAACACAGGGTCCCATATGCTTCCCAGACCCATCCCACAGTGAAGTCTGCTGCCTCCCTGGGGCCCAGGTTAGGGACATCACCAGAAAACTCCCTGGTCTGGTAAAACCCTCTGACTATTACCCTCTGTTGGTAATAAATGTGGGCAGTGATGAGCTCAAGGAGAGGAATCCAAAAGCCATCAAAAGAGACTTCAGGGCACTGGGGCTAATGGTTGCAGGATCAGGAGCACTGTAGTGTTCTCTTCAATCACCTTAGCAGCAGGGAATAATACTGAGAAGAAGAGGAAAGAACACCTGATTAACACGTCTCAGACACTGGTGTGAATGGTGGAGTTTTGGGTTTTTTTATCATGGGGAGGTTTATATGGCACAAGGCTTGTTGGCGACAGATGGCATCCAGCTGTCTCAGAGGGGAAAAAGGATCCTTGCCCATGAATTGGCATGGATCATCAACAGGGCTTTAAATTAGGTTGAAAGGGGAAGGAGGTGCAACTGGCAGGGACATCAAGAGATGCCCAGGGCTAAAAGAAGAATCTCAGGTCACCTGGAGGACATCTGGCAAGCAAAACAAGGGAATTCTAAATGCTCTATTCCACAAGCCAACTTCATCGGGGGCCCACTTTAAACGCCTCTAAGCAAACACACTGAGCATGGGAAATAAACAAGAGGAGCCGGAGGCCTGTGCACGCATGAGGGGCTATGACCTCATTGGCATTGTGGAAACGTGGTTGGATGGCTCCTAAGACTGGAGTGTCAGAATGGAAGGATACAGGCTCTTTAGGAAGGACAGGCAGGGGAGACGTGGAGGGGAGGTTGCTCTCGAGGAAGGACAGGCAGGGGGGACGTGGAGGGGAGGTTGCTCTCTATGTCAGAGACCAGCTAGAGTGTGTGGAACTCCACCTGGGGACAGATGAGGATCTGACTGAGAGCTCATGGGTCAGGATTAAAGGGAGGACAGGAAGAGAGGATACAGTAGTAAGAGTTTGCTAAAAGCTACCTGGCCAGGATGAGCAAGTGGATGAGACCCTCTACAAGCAGATAGCAGCAGCCTCATGTACACAAACCCTAGTCCTCATGGAGAATGCCAACCACCCCAATATCTGTTTCAGGGACAACACAGGAGGGCAGAAGCAAGGTAGGAGGTTCCTGGAATGTGTCAATGACAACTTCCTTATCCAAGTGACAGAGGATCCGATGAGGAGGGGTGCCATGCTGGACCTTCATCTCACCAACAGGGATGGGCTGGTGGAGAATATGAAGCTTAAGAGCAACCTTGGCTGCATCAATTAAAAAATGGTGATGTTTGATGTCCTCATGGAAGTGAGAAGGGTGCACAGTAACCTCGCTACCCTGCACGTCAGGAGAGGAGACTTTAGCCTCTTCAGGGAACTGATTGGCAGAGTTTAATTGGATGAAGCCCTGGAGGGAAGAGGGGCCCAAGAAAGCTGGTGAATATTCAAGGACGTTCTCCTCCAAGCTCAGGTGTGATGCATCCCAGTGAAGAGGAAGTCAGGTAAATTCACCAGGAGCCCTGTGTGGATGAAAAAGTAGCTCCTGGACAAAGGGAAGGAAAAAAAGGAAGCCTACAGTAGGTGGAAGCAGGGACAGGTAGCCTGGGGAGATTACAGGGAAGTTGTCTAAGAGGTCAGAGATCAGGTTAGGAAAGCCAAAGCCCTGACAGAATTGAACCTGGCCAGGGACATCAAGGCCAACAAGAAGGGCTTCTATAGGTACATAAGGGATAAAAGAAAGGTCAGGGAAAATGTGGGTCCTCTGTGGAAGGGAACAGGAGAACTGGTTTCCCAGGATATGGAGAAGGCCGATGTTCTCAATGTTATTTTTGCCTCGGTCTTCACTTCCAAAGGCGCAAGCCACTCCCCCCGCATCACAGAAGGCAAAGGCAGGGACTGGGAGAATGGAGAGCCACCCATGCGTAGTGAGGATCAGGTTTGGGAACACCTGAGGAACCTGAAGGTGCACAAGCCCATGGGACCTGATAGAATACGTCCATGGGTCCTGAAAGAACTGGTGGATGGAGTTGCAAAACCTCTATCCATCATATCTGAGAAGTTGTGGTGGTCTGGTGAAGTTCACATTGACTGGAAATGGGGAAATATAACTGCCATTTTTCAAAAGTGAAAAAAGGACGATCTGGGGAACTGCAAGTCACTCAGTCTCATCTCTGTACCTGGCAAAATCATGTATCAGATCTTCCTGGCAACTGTGCAAAGGCACATGTAGAATGAGGAGTGATGGGTGACAGCCAACATGCCTTCATCAAGAGCAGATTGTGCCTGAAAAATATGGTGGCCTTCTATGATGGGGTCACAACCTTGGTGGATGGAGGACGGGCAATCAGTGTCATCTACCTGGACTACCTGGGATGCCATCCAGAGGGACTTGGACAGGCTGGAGAAATGTGCCACTGAAAACATCATGGAGTTCAACAAGGCCAAGTGCAAGGTCCTGCATCTGGGTCAGGGCAATCCTAAGCACAAGGAATGGCCAAGTGGAGAATGGATAGAAAGCAGCC
>NW_010241893.1:0-14828 GCF_000690775.1 Eurypyga helias | reverse complement strand
TTATTATTATTTTCTTGTCCTTCTAGATCTTTGAAGGAGCACTGATCCATACTACAAAGTTAGACTTGTGAAGAACCCAAGTGAATTATCCTAATGATGAACAAGAAAATGCCAGGGCATAATTACTTATAACAAAACTGCCTTGGAAATCTCATGTAATTGTTGAGAAAAACACTAATATTACCACTCAGTTACTTAATTTCCAATATGTGAATGTATAAAGAGGGAAAAAATGTGTAAGATAAGAACAGTAGGTTAGAAGCTAACTTCAGTATGGTAAACTAAATAAACCTCATTAGAAAATACGTGTCTTAAAAGCTTTTAAACACTATGCATCACATCTGATATCAGCAACTTAAGTAAAGTATGCCAGTATTGTACAAACTCATCAGGTAGGCATGTAACAAGGGAAACTGGCTCTCTGAATAATTCTACGTTATCAAATACCATCAACTGTCTGTGATCCTGAGAACAGATATGTGGGTGAATATTACTGTTCAAAAACCAGTTTCTAAGGGGAGACACTTAAAAATCTTGTGCAGCTACAAATAACTGTTCAAGCATTCATGTCAGGGTTCAAAGAGAATCTGGTGAGAGACTTCTGAGCTTCACGAATGCCTGGTGTGGACTATATTTTAGACCATGAAATAAGACCACAATGGAAAAAAACCAGCAACACAAAGAATTCACATTATTAGGCCAGGCTTTATGTTCATCTTCACACCTCCATTGCAACAGCAAAAACTCACCTTTTGAGCTCCCCAGGACACCTGCCTGGCCTGAGGTTTTATATAGGTAGCTTCTATTTCCTGGATAGTATCTCCTGGCTATATTAGATTTATAAATATATAAGTATTTAAAATAATTTGGCTACAATATTAGTTCTGCCTTTGCTTGGTACAGATGGAAGGGAGCTAATGCCTAGGAAAACATCAATAGCCTTTGCCTGTGTTTGATTGAAGTCTGGTATCAATACTGTGGATTAGATAAGTGAATTGGTTGACAGGAGAATATGTGAACTGAATCCAAGGAATTATTTGTACTCCATGAGATGTGGCCACAAGATACCTTGAGCAACTTCGTTTTAAGCTTTCAGAGAGAACACTGAAATCATGATAGGTGTTGATACTGGCTTCTGCCACTGCAAGATAAGTACCTTGGCAAAATTTTGTCCTAGCTACTGTTGGGAAAAAAAAAATAATCACAGGGTATGGGGATTTGAACTAAATGATGTATTAATAAATCTTCTCCTTGTTTATTCTCAGTGGGTTAGATAAGGTATAATTGCTCTTTTTCCCATGTGTATCACCATTTTGCATTCCTCTAACATGATGCACAACATTCCTTTCAACATATATTAGAGAGTGAATGGAAGAATTGATATTGGCAGGACCTTAAGCTTTAATAGTTGTATGAAGATTAGTACTACATTTATCTCATTAATACAGTGAAAAGTCCTTAACGCAGTCTGTGGAACCTAACTCACCTGGACTTCCGCCCCTACACGTTTATAGAAATAGAAAGGCATAAGCAAGAAAACATACTTGAAATTACAATAATGTTTTGGTTGGAACTGCTGGTTAAAGCTCAACTCCTTCTTGGGGGACTTGATAGCAAAATGATTACTCATCAGCAGCAAGCACCCAAGGGAAAAGGTGTCAGATCCATGTCCCATCCCCAGTATCTTTGGGTATATCTACTTTGTTTTGAGGGGAGATGGAAGCTGACGGAAGCTGCATGGACCTTGTCCACACTTAAAGCAGCAGATCTTGTGTGAATAAGCTCTGCAGAGGTTTTGAAAAGGCAAAATTACAGATCTCAGCTCTGCATGGCAGATGAGAAGGAAAAAAGGATAAAGGATATAAAGGAATTGGACAATATGTGTATTGTTGGGGTTTCAGTGCCTCTCATTCACGTGAGAACAGGATCACAGCCTGATGCCCCTCCCCCCCTGCCCCCAGGTAGATTTTGCACTACCTCTCTGCTGGTGTTGCTCTTTCCAATCATGTAATTGTGTAGCTTAGGCTCTGACAGGGCACTGTGGTCAGAGCCATCATGTCTGTACACCTCATCGCCCTACACATCTCTCTGGAAACTACAGAGCTTTCATCTTTGTCTCTACTGGCCCCAGGCTCAACCTTGTGCTGCATTGCTCCCGCAACTGGGTGACGAGTTGCTACCTTCCTGCTCTCATAAACCCTGTGTCCCAGGCATGGTGCTCCTCCTGGTGTTTCCCCTGGTCCCCAGGGCCTCCCTGGCTCCTGTGCTGTCTACAGCCTCCACAAACCCTCCTGGCACTGGGGTTGGGTGGTCCATGACTAAAACCATCACACCTTCCTCTTTCAACCTCCTTTTCCTGACATCTGCTCATCCCCTGGGACTATCTGTATAGACGTCCATCCTGCAGAACAGAAGAGAGTAGAATATAATATATAGAGACACATATAAACATAAACACATACATACACGTAGATGTGCACATATATACACACACACTCATATATACATACCTGTATTAATGATTAAAGGGCTTTAAAGCAGGGGCAGTGGGAGCAGATGTTTCTTTGCAAAAGAATGATAAAACTATGACTGGTGCCCTGCTATGCCCACCAGTCTATGCTACGGTTTCCCTTAAGAGTCAAAATGGGATTGAGGAGGCCACCTATCCATGCACAAAATACAACTGGAGAAGACAGAGGAGACAGTGATCAGCTCTCTAGCTTTGTCTTTAATGAGGATAGGAAGCAGCACTAAGCAAAGTTACCTTCCCTGTTTCAAAGTTGTTTTCATGTGGGAAGTCATGGGGAATAATCTGCAAAGCCCAAATCTGGGCTTCTGCAAAGAAGCCCACCGAGTACCTTGTGTTTTGCCAAAAACAAGTGTGCAGTTTCTTTACTGAGCTCCCAGTTTTCACATTGCACTTTCCAAACTCCCCTCATGCACATGACTGAAGCAGAAAGGAGGTAATATTACTCACAGGTGCAGTTGGTTTCTACATCAAGTCTTTCTTGGGTGAAATCTAAAAGGGTTTTGAAACTGAGTTGTACTGGCTCAACTCATTTCTCCTTGATGTCTGCTTTGTTCCCAGCAGCAGGGGTGTGTGTATAAATAACAGTTTGTATCTCTTGACAGCTTCCTGAATTAGGACAGCACTTGTGGTCAATCAGCAAAAAAGAGCAGCAGGGAAATACTTTGGCCCAGCAGGCACAATCATGCCATCTGTTGACTAGTAAAGTGGGTGCTTGTGCTGCAAGTGATGGTTCAGTGATGTCCCTTTGCTTGCTATAATCACTATCAGCTTTTATGCTGTGTTTTAGAAAGATGGTCCATCTGCTGCATTATCTCTTGACAGCTTTAATCTCTCAAAGGGACAAAATGCAGGTAAGAAAAACAGTTAGGTGACTTAACTGCTTCTGAGCTAGGATTCAGGTAAGCCTTTAAAAGATGGGTTCTCTTTTTCCTTCTTTTCCTTCCCTTTTCCTTCTTGAGGCTTCAGGAAGAAGACAGATCTGCAGCTCTTGCTGCTTTTCTATCTCTTAAGTGGCCAGTTCTCCACCAACTGTACCTGGCTCCTTGTCTCTTTATTCCTACAGGAATCAATAAGGAGATCCTTCTGCAATACTGCAGCCAATGAGCCTGAAATTCCTTTTGTCTTGTAGAACGGTTAAAACTTATATATGATATTCAGCTAGAAAGGATTTAGAGTTTTCATATTTTGCATCTGTCTGTCTCTTCTGCTCCAACACTCACCAAATTTGTTGAATAAATTATATGCTGTGGGTTTGGTCTCAAGATCAATATTAAAATATACTATAGACACAGAAAAAGCAAATTTGTCAGGAAGTATAGGTTTTATGAATAAATCTAATTATGGTAACTATAATAAATTATCAACTAATAGGTTAACTGCCAGATTTGAAAATGAATACAATTGTCATTTCAACCTTTTATTGTTTTATCTAGTAAGTGCATAGAGAAAGTTATAGGTTCTCCTTTTTCCCAAGAAGTTTTTCTGTTTG
The DNA here is from genome assembly GCF_000690775.1 of Eurypyga helias. Taxonomy (NCBI): domain Eukaryota; kingdom Metazoa; phylum Chordata; class Aves; order Eurypygiformes; family Eurypygidae; genus Eurypyga; species Eurypyga helias. The sequence goes on along the minus strand of NW_010241893.1, from coordinate 10,809 downwards.
AAAGGGAATGGTTTGGGTGAAGGGAATGGAGGTGGGTTGGACTTCAATGAGATGTACAGAATTCTGGAATTTCCAGAACAATGCTGGGTTTTAAAAATGAGTGAATCTTAATATTTCAGCAGTCTGACTCCCTCATATATGGTTAGAAAAGTTGGTTTTTGCTTATTATTAGCATTGCTGACAAGCACTATGATAAAATTTCTTGTTTCTTGTGGTTCTGTTTCATTTAACAAACTACTCTCCATTTTTCTTACCTGTTTGTTGATATTAATGCAGCAAGACAGCTCAGTCTGGGATGTGTTGTGTTTTAATGTTTGTCTGTAAGGGAGTGGGGTAGTATCTAAATTTGCTTCCCTTTATTGCTTTGACCCAGTCATGCAGAGACTCACTGGAAGATGATGTCTGTATTCACATTTCTGTTGTCCCATAAAATTAAGAAAATTGAATTTAAGATAGGCTACTTTATATGAATTCCCAAATCAATGTGAGAAGATTTCAAGGAGCATCTGATTTTATATTGTATTATGGAATAGAAAAGCAATGGGACAAGCTGGGCTTACATAATTATAATACAAAAATTGCTTGCAGAATTGTCTCCTCTTGGCAATGTCTTGTAGCAATTTGCCACAAACCCAGATCTTTCAAAGGCAATGACTGCTCTAGAGTGTCCTTGTCCACTCCTTGTCCATCTGAGTGATGGTCCCTTTCAGGATACCACCACTGTACCCTGACACATGCTTTGGATCTTACTATAAGATAAACAACTAGCTAAATATTAGTTTACCCAGGCTTATATTCTAGTTTATAATAGTTGTTACCTTAGAGCAATAAATAAATTGGTAACACATGACCATGGGTTACATGCATGAAGATACATTAATAAAATGTCCATTAAGTAATTCTGTATTTATTTGTAAATTGCCTTTCAGGAAACTGATGTTTATTTCTTTTACTCGCATTTACAGAAGCCTTGCGAGGATAAAGTCCTGTATTCTATATAGCAAATACATTTCAAGCCTGCACAGGAAGAATGTTAATTTAAGAGAAAATAACATTTTCCTTTAAACTTTATTTTATACAGGACATCCATTTTATTCTGTAGACAAATACTGAGCCAATATACTAAATGAATTCACCCTGGGTGACCACTACAGAGTTGTTTGTTCAAACAGTACTAGGTATGATAAAACACAACTTAGTGTCCTCCATACACAGACAGTTCAGACTCCTTTGTTTCTTAAATCTGTTAGACTTATCATTAAATAAACAAAAATAAATTGTCTGTTGTTTGTTTTTCTGAAAATGTCAGATTCTCTTCTGACAGAAAATAGAATACCTTCAATTATATCAGCAATATCTGCCTTCAAGGCAATTAAGAATCTGAGATTCAAAGAACCTCTTTCCCAACACTTGATATGGTCAATAGTGAGAAAACAGTTAGTTATATCTTGAAGAAAATGTCACTTAGATTTACATATGTTTTAACAAAACTTATTAAAGAAGATAATGCTACAAAAATGGAAAATATTTATTATAACTGAGAAGGAAAAAAAAAACCCATACACTACCATTTAAATAGATTGAATTAATATATTGAATCATGACTCATACTGAAATGAACTGATGCCTTTTAGTTATTAGCGTCAGATTGGCAAGGATATCTCTGCTGTTTCCAGGTGGTGATAATCTAGATGGTATAGTTCAGCTATTCAGTAAGATTTGGTAGGGGTCTGGAAAGGAATATGATGAAAATAAATTGCAAAGCAGAACAGAAAGAGAGAGACGAAGAGGGGAAAAAAGCAGACTGAATAACAGATGTTTCATTCCTGCATGCCTGGCTTGATCTTTGTGTTTCTGTACTAAATACAGAGCACGTTTCTGTTGCAAGAATGTCCTTCTGGAATCACTCTAGAAAAAAATCACTACATGGGCTAAAAGGTGAGTATTGACAGAACTTCAGTTTAGTGAAAAAATTTAAGGGTTATGGCAATAACAAAAAAATTATCTTAAAACCATGAAATTGCTGTTTGTGTTGGAGCTTTTGTACATTATAAATGGCACAAAAATATAGATGAATAATACCCTTGTGATGCTTAATTTCTGCTGTATTTCTGTTTCCATTGAAGGGTGGTTCACATACCCTAACTGCTCCTTCTCAGCCTGGTTCCAGGGAGAAAATGCATATTCATGCATAGCTGTATAGGAAATTAGTGCATTTTCTTTCAGGTAGCACATTTTGACTTAATAAACGGGTGTCTAATTTTACGACCTCACAGTATCTGTTTTCTGATGAAATGTTTTTTCATAATTTCTTAGTGGTCTTGAATCTTAGTTGTTTGTAGCTTTTTGCCTTTTTGAAAGCTGCAAATACTTAAACTGACAAATCAATTTAAGCTGTTTATTTTATTTCAATATTATTTGAATGGGAATTAAAATAAGTAGATATAAACAAGCAGCAGAAGTAAAAAAATTGTCTCTACTGTGTTTCAGACTTGAAAGGCATCTTCTGTAGTCGCAAGGGTGACGGCTGTGAAGAAATGAAGAGCGCAAAACCTAATTTTAAATTCTCATAGAACTGAAGTCTGAAAAGAATTTAGGGGTTACCTATATACAAAGCACCATGTAATAATGCTCATATGAGTCACTCAACACTTCCCATTGATAAAAGTCCAAGCAATCTTACAAACATGTAACAATCATCACCTCTTGTCTATATATATTTGATCCGCTCACATTCACTCTGACTGTATGACACAGCAAGGATCAGGCTGTAAGATTTGGCTGTACTGTGCTGCTAGAAAGTTTCCAGCTGAGTGTTAAAAAAGGTGCTGAGCTATTTACCAGGATGGAAACAGTAAATATCCTGTGTGAAATTCTGCTGATCTCAGTGTTGATGATAGGACTCCCACTGACTTAAATAAGTCTAAGTTTCACTTCCACACTTCATTTTCAAATAGTGTCTTTACAGAAAGCTTTTAACATGGCTAACAATAAAGACCTTAAGGGGGCTATGGAGACATTCAACGCAGCTTTTTGTGTTGGCCTCTTTCAAATTTTATAGACCTATGCTTCTTCATTGTTATAAACTCTTCTGAATCTTTCCTGGGAAGAGGGTAAGAAAGGTAGAGACATGGGGGAAGAGAGAGCAAGACACTAGGCTTGGGTTTGTTTATTTGCTTTTTTCTTTAAACTTCTTTCTTTAAACTACTTAGGTGGTCGTGAGTCACAATTCTGTAAATAGTTTTTTTTAAAAAGCTGGTTTTTAAAAGATGAACTTCCTGCAGATTTTGAGTCTCGTGTAGGAAAATTCGATTTCCTCTGGTATCCTTGGAGCATGTACATCATCAGTAATCATATAGCCCTTCTGAATCATATGTGACTGTCTTTTTTTATTATCTAGAAATAGTGTCATCTTCAACTGACCATTTTTTCTTGAATTACTGTTTAGATACTTAGTGTTATTCCCTATTTTTCTCTGAACAGCAGGACGATCTACAGTCTAGCACCAGTCAACAAGGCCTGTCCTCAGGAAGCAGCAGCAGAAGATGAGACTGCACTTTCACACTTGTTCACTTGGTCTTTCATGCATCTACAAATTCCTTCTCCCTTTCCTTGTAATGTCATTCTTCTTGTCTCTCTGGGGGTCTCAAAAGGAACCTATAGGTGAGCTTTCCCCTGGCATGGAGAGAAGCTGACTAATGGGAGGGAAGGTTGTCTTCTCCTAGATCAAAGTCTTTTGCTAGGTAACTTCAGGAGAACTCTTGCAAATGAGCAAGAAAAACTTATTTGCAGGTGACCTGAAAACTGCACAGGTAAAAGAATTTAGATTTCTGGACTCAGTAAATAAATACCTTATATTAACTTCAGTGGGCTTTAGGTTAGTCCTTAGTCTATATTAGCTCATTTAATAGAATTAGAAAGGTCTCATAAACCCATTCGCAGCTAAGTTCTGAAAATATCTCTGCAGTAACTGTAAACACTTACTTCTGACAGTGTACAACCAACAAATTTATCATTGTTCCTTTAATTTTATGAAATCTCCCTGCCATATTCCTTGCTACAAATAGATAAAACGTTGACATCCCAAACCAGGATATTTTTCAAATATTTCCCATCTTGCACTTTTTGTTAAATGCTTCCCACTTGTAAAAATGTCATGATATAAGATAAAAAGCTTTTCCTTCATGTAAATATCTAACCTATACAACTAATTTATAATGAGCAGGAGTTCTGTATTTGATTTTTTTTCATGCAGAAAGAATCAGTAAGTTATATAGTTGCAATTATCAAACTGATTTTGCTGATAAATATTAAATTATTCTTCCTCTCCTGCATTTTTCAAACCTGTCAGAGATTAAACAGATATACAGGAGATGGCAGAAGCAGCACACAAAATTTGGATGGTATGCTTGGCACCCTTTAAAACACTTGGTGGAGCAGATGAGAGTTTGAAGAGAGCACCCTAATTAGTATTAGTCAGGGACAGATGCAGAATAACTTGAACACTTGAAACAGAGGAAATAATTAGGAACCTTGGGCTAAAAAAATGGAATTCTAACTCTCAGCTGGGCAAAATTCCCCAGAGAAGTCAAAATCTACGTTGTAACATGCACAAAGTTTTAATGTCACCATGTAACACCCCCCACCCCCCACCCAATATGTCATCTCTCTCTCCAAAATTAATTCTAACAACCTTTTTTAGAACAATGAGGCTTTGAACACACTACCAATGGAAACACAAATACCTTGCTTCTTTTGAATAAATCTAGCTGGCATAGTAACTGTGCCTTTGAGACCACTTTGGTTTGTTATTTTGTTCCTATTCTGCATATTCCTGAAATTGAGACTGTTGCTTTCACTTGAAAACTGCACAGAATACTTTTGGGAATGCAGTGGTCAACTGGATATTTGCCAATATTAAGCATTACGGTAATTGTTTCAAATGTTATTTTAAAGACACTGACAGGATGCCTTATAGCCAAGGAGACAGTTTAGGACAAAGATATCCATGGGTTTTTTAACAGGTAATGAACCAAAATCCATATGTAAACAAAGAAAACATCTAAGTATAGGTAGGAGATGGTAAGAAGGTCATAGAAGGAGGGAAGGGGGAAATTAGGCAAAGTCTATGGTGATGTTCTAAGTAGACAATGGATGGCAGTTGAATCTTTACAGGATAACAAGGACACTTTCAAACCTAATGTGTTATGTGAAAAGGGTCCAGTGGAAGAAATTCATAGTAGGTTTGAGGTCATAGCCAAAAAAACGGACTGACTTTTAAGTGAAGCTTTAAAGTAATTTAAGTATCTATACTTTTATTGCAAATTAATGAATGATCTTTTGTGTACAAAGGCTACATACTACCTACAATTTTACCTGGCTAACTTAGATCTTCTCCAAGCCTTTTGGGCAGTGGAGTTCAAGAGTGAATGAGGAAAACTCTAATTTCTTGAATACCAGAGCCAACACAATTTTAGTTAGAAACAACATTTGCTTCCTTTCTTTCATTGTAATAGAAAGTACAAAACTTCTCTGACTTTCTTATTATTTCTCTGGTATTTATATTCCAGTTTCAAAGGAAAAACAAATTGTCTGTTGATGTGTTTGGTGTGTGCTTCACTCCTTTGTCATCCGTCAGTGAGTCAGTAACCAGTAAATACATTTTGACTGAAAAGTCTTAGTTTCTTTCAAAAATTCCACTAATAGTTCCTGCAAAACTAGCCAGGTGACTGTGTTATTATTTCACAGGACTCATAATCAAAATCAGTCTTTGAAGCTATTTTTAACTTCTGTTGACTGAAGTTGATTTCAGAAGCCATATTATTGTGCAAAACTTACTCTCCCCCTTCAAGTTCACTTTTTCCCTGCATACCTTCCAGAGAAGCCCTCTCACTTCTTGTTTGAAACCTATGTTACCCTTTGACTTTCTCTATTATTGTCTCTTCTCTTTTGGGCTGTTAGTTGCTTTGGAAGTGAGGGAAAAAAACAAACAAACAAACAAACAAAAAATCCCCACAAACAAAACCCACCAGAAAGAAAGAAACTGTTCTCTTGATAGATGTAACTGAAGTTTAGTGGATAGTTAATAGAAATAAATTACTTGGGTTTGACACAAGATATCCATCTTGTGTTAATAAGCTTAACTTGGTGTGCTTGGTTTCTTGAATAGAAAGCTGTTTAAAGGATAATTATGGTATTCTTCCTAAATAGTTATGAGGCTGGGACACTTTGCTGACAAGTATTTTGACAAGATACTTTGTGATGCCTAGCTAATTTTTGTAAGGAACACAAAAATCCTAATATTGTTTCAAATATAAAACAGACTTAAAGGCAATGAATGAAATCTAGCCAGAAACAATAAAGTGCCTCAAATGTATTTGTTATACACATAAGAATGCAAAATACACATAAAGGGGCAGTTTCATGCTTACTCATGCAGTATGCTTCCTTCTCTATCCATCCCCTTAGGTATGGCAGAACAATTGGCTAGCACAAAGATTGTTGTGTTTCAGAATGTTTGGTTTTGGCATTAAAATCATTCTTATGATCTTGATTGTTGCTGAAGTTGGTGGCTCACTGTGATTGTGTCAAAGCAGAAACAATATGGATTAATCCTCTTATCTAATCTGACAGTCAACAACCACACTCCTTGGCCTTGCTCATAAATCTTTTGTTCTTGGACATATATCTATTTTCCAGGTGGTGTTTTTCAGAAGGTATCTTCAAGGGCTCAGTTGCCCTGAAACATCATCTCTTGTCAGTTGTTCCTTCAAACACCCATTCTTCTTCAGCTCTATCCCTATTTTTCAGAGCACATGGAAATTGAAGATGTCAGGTGATAATTCTTTTGTATGACTACCTTACATCTACTCAAGGATGACACACACCTAAGTTTTGGGGTTGCTTCCACTGTTTCCATCATAGCCTTTACTTCCGTGTATTATGTGTCACAACCCTCTTTCCTGTTTATTCCTCTGTTGTCTGGCTCCTCCAGTTGCTCTGCTCATCAGGCTAATTTTAAATAATGCTACTTATGAAAAATCATTCTTTATTTGATTAAACACTGTGTAATCAAAGTAATTTTGGATAAAATTAGGTGTATGATGATTGACTTAAGTTTTTTAGTAGAAAGGATTTAATAGGAAGTAAATAATTTTCATAAAATGAATCACATAAAACAGGAAACTAGTTCATGATAAATACCTAGTGAGAAAGCAGTATCTGCAAGACAACTAACAAAGAAATAAAGAATTTGTTACATATCACAGCAGAAAACTAAACAATGACTCAGGTCCAAAGGAGAGGAGGGTGCTGAATGCCTATTCGGGCATGGGTGGGTCTAAAAGTGTTGCTAGGAAAATGTGGTCATACAGAATAAAACGTCTCACTTTCTGTTAGAAATGTCTCAGATCAAGATTAGAAAGAAAAATGGTCTGTTGATTAACCCTTATGTCTCTTCTGACAATGCATTTCTGACACTCAGACTTTCTTTGAAATGTTGTATGATGTTCCATATTCTCTGCTGAAACCTACTCTGTGAACTTTGGTACAAATCCCTTTGTTACCAGGGGAGCTGAAGGCTTTAGAAACCCATTCTTCCACATCACACCCTTTTTTCCTTCCTTTTCTCATGTCATTTCAGATGTCTTTTGTGACTGGGAGGGTTAGTTTTATACTTAAAGTTACCAGTAGACTAACACCAATTAGGTTTTACTAGGCTTTACTAGTAAGTTAAATATAAGATACAGGAAACAATAGACATTGCTAGTTCAGATCTGTCAAATTCCATTTGGATGGCAAACTCTAATATGAATCCTAAAGAATGCTAATAATCACTGTATTAATATATACATAATTCCTCAAACAAAAAATCTCTTGCCTCTGACAGATGCTAACATCCTAAACTCTTCTGTACAAAATGTGGCACCACAGAAAATACTAGGAAGAAGAGCTTGGACATATTCTGTTGATCATGGGCTGCTAATAACCAGTACTTTTTTCTGATTGCTGAGGCAAATGGAAGCTCTCTGAATCATTTCTTTAACTATAAAATCTGGGTTGTTAGGGGCTCAAGTTACTCCACTTTCCAAAACCTCCCCCACAAAATACTACAAAAATATATCTCCCATATTATTTGAGCTCTCTCAGAAGATTTTGGGGAGTTCAAGTGTGATTTATTGGGATTTATCGGGACAAAAATGGACCTCTGATAGTAAGGCACTTAAATCATAACCACCAAACTCTCGTGGCATATTAGCATAGAATGACATCTGGAGAAAGAAGACACCTCAAGTCATATGTCAGTTACATTGAAGGAGACACTGGTAATAAAATAAATAACAAGGTATGGACCTTTTGCTCTCAAATTCCCCAAACAATGGCACCTGACTCTGCATTTTGTTAGTCTGCAGCCCTGATGTCCTTGGTCTCTCCTCAGTAATATAGTACATTCATGCAACCCCAACACCCACATCTGACAGCATAAATCTAGCCAGAGAGATTCATGTGCATGTGAGGTCAAACCGGCCTACAGCAATGCTTCTGATACTGTGTCAGAGGAGTAGCTGTTAGAAAGAGCAGCAGCTCACTGACACGGCCAAAGCACTGAGTAAGACGTGGCTGTTAGCACTAGTTCTATTTCTTCTGAATGCAGGCTGGTGTCAAACTTGCCACAGAAACTGTGTGACCTGGCTGCCTGTGAAACTCCGCTGCTGGTCATCACCATGGTCATGTTAAGACCCAGCCCTCACTCAACAAGGGGTGTCTTGAACAGTAGTTTTACAAGGCGGTGGAACTCAGCCCTCGCTGATGCTAGGTGCTAGCTGTGAAATAAGGACAACCAAAAACTCAGCATGAGTTTTCCCAAGTACTTTGGATTTGGGACAGGAAAACCAAAAACAACTAACCCAGTATTTTTTTACTTTTGCGAGGAAAGAAGGGCAGATCTATTTTTAAATGCTTGGATCTGATGCATCAGCAGACTAAGTACCAAAATATCATGCAGGTTTAAAAAAATCACCTACAGGCACAAAGTATGCTTATACACACTAGGGTTTGAAGATTGCTTTGTCTTTTATTGAAGTCACTTTAGGAAATACTTTAAACACATAAATAGCAGTTAGGTATCAAATTTACTAAAAATAAGTGGGAATCATGCCCCTTCTTTCTCTCTGCATGTTTTGAATTTTCCCTTTTTTGGGTGTCCGCAATAGTATGCTAAAACTTGACTCTGAAGAACAGCATAAGGACAGAAGAAATGGTAGCAAAAATATAATTGAAATACCTCTGCAAATCTGAACTAAGCTCAAACTTCAGTTACATTGCATATGCAATATCGTGGTGGGTTGACCCTGGCTGGAGGCTAGTTGTCTACCAAAGCCACTCTATCACCCCTCTCCTCAGCTGAACAGCGGAGAGAAAATGTAATGAAAGGCTCGTGCGTCGAGATAAGGGCAGGGAGAGATCACTCAGCAATTACCGTCATGGGCAAAACAGACTCGACTTGGGGAAATTCGTTTAATTTATTACCAGTCAAATCGGAATAGGGTAATGATAAATAAAACCATATCTTAGGAACACCTTCCTCCCATCCCTCCTTTCTTTTCAGACTTAACTTTACACAGGAGTTTCTCTACCTCCTCCTCTTCAGTGACACAAGGGGATGTGGAACAGGAGTTTCAGTAAGTTCATCACACATGGTTTCTGCCGTTCCTTCCTCCTCAGGGAGATGACTACTCACACACTTTCTCTGCTCCTTCACACGGGGTCCTTCTGGGGTGCAGTCCTTCAGGCATCCCCCTGCTCTGGTGTGGGGTCCTCCCCGGGCTGCAGGTGGGTCTCTGCTCCCCCGTGACCCTCCATGGCTGCAGGGCACAGCTGGCTTCACCATGGTCTGCACCATGGGCTGCCAGGGAATCTCTGCTCCGGTGACTGGAGCACCTCCCCGATCTCCTTCAGTGACCTGGATGTCTGCAGAGTTGTTTCCCTTACATATTCTCTCAACTTCTCTGCAGGTTTTTGCACAGTTCCTCCCCTCCACTTCTTAAAGATGTTATCCCAGAGGCATTACCACCATCGCTGAAAGGCTTAGTCTTTGCCAGTGGCAGGTTCATCTTGGAGCAGGTTGGCATTGTCTCTGTCAGATATGGGGGAAGCTTCTAGCAGCTTCTCACAAAACTCACCCCTGTAACACCCCCCCTACCAAAAACTTGCCATGGAAAATTAATACAAATATTTATTTAATAAACCTACTGTACTAATAAACTTCTACCACTGTATCATTATTAAGAATTACAGCATAAATTACCGACAAAATAAAGCATTGGTAACTAATTTTTAATTATTTTTGGGACTATTGTATAATAGAAAAGATTCTGAGCTAATGTGTCTGCATGCTTAGATATTCAAGGGAAATCCACAGCTAATATGATGCATTTAAATTCTAATATCTAGTTTAAATGTCTTCATGAGAAATCCTTTGTCTATTAGGAAAATAACCAACTGGTATTTTTTTAACTAACATGAACAGAATGGAATTTTAGCTGCAGAAAGGATAATGCAAGTCACTTGAGCTTGAAAGAGTAAAATTATGATCAACATAATGCTTCATCCTTCTAAGTCACTGTAATCTCTCATGTGGTTTGACCTGTTGCTTTCCTCTGCTCCTGAAAAAAATTGCACTTTAAAATAGCATCATTCTAGCCAGATGTAATATTTGAAACCAGCACTAACATCTCAGAAACCACAGGTTTACATTTCCATACATAAAGACGATCTTCTTATTAATGAGTTTATCATAGAATCATAGAA
>NW_010241892.1:0-203 GCF_000690775.1 Eurypyga helias | reverse complement strand
GACATGGGGACCCTGGGGGACATCAAGACCCGTGGGGACATCGAGGTCACAGGTGACACGGGGACTCTTGGGGACACTGAGACCTTGGGGGACATGGGGACCCTTGGGGACAGTGAGAGTCACGGGGACATCGAGAGTGTGGGGGACTCGGGGACCCTGGGTGACACCAAGGACACGGGTGATGCAGGGACACTGGGGGACAC
>NW_010241891.1:22529-41933 GCF_000690775.1 Eurypyga helias | reverse complement strand
TGCTCACCACCTGTTGACTGATGCACATACAGGTCCCGAGAAGTGAGAGTCAAAGCCAGAGAGCCTGATAGCTGGAGCCTGAGACTTATCGTAACAGGTTGCGAGCGAACCCTATCAGCTACAACATGACTGGGAAAACTAACCAATCCACTAACTCATGAACAAACAAGCCAGCACAAGAGTTAGCAAAACAGCTAACAAAGGAGTTAGTGAAGACCTTAAGAAAAGTTAGAGAGTGTGATGGCCCCCCAGCCCACTCCCCACTTATGTACTGAGCATGATGTACTATGGCATGAGATGCTCCTTCAGTTAGTTTGGGTCAGCTGTCTGGGCTGTGTGTCCCCTACACTGCCTGTAGCAAGAAAGCTGGGAACACAGCTGCAGTATCAGAAGCAGAGGGAGACCTTGAATTTGGTGTAAGCATTCCCCAGCACCAGCCAAAAAGAAACCTTATCAGTACTTCTCTCAGGGTAAATCCAGAAACCTTGCTTCATACCAGCCACTGTGGAGGAAGTTAATTCTTCTCTGATTAAAACCAGCACAGGAATACAAATAAGTAATGAGTATTTTGGCTCTGTAACTAAAGAGAGAAAATTGATGGGGAGGGGATGCAAAAAGCAACTTGTTAAAAAAGGTGAACTTCTGATGAGATTAAAAAAAAGTTGTAAAACCCTGTTACAAAGTTAGAAATCTCTGTCTTTATTTAACTTAAAATAGTTATTTAACTTAAATTATCTCTAATTTAAATTAAAATAGACACTTTCAAAAGAAGAATGTCACTTTCAAATGGAAAATTGAAAGAAGACATTGTAGAATTCATGTGTGTTTTATATAGAGACATCTGTCCAAGGAGAATTCCCGGCAACATTTAACAACTGGAATGGTATTAACAGATGACTGGTATGCTCCATTTCATTCCTGGGATACATATAGTCTTTTTCTTATCACATGTCAAGAAGTGATGCAATTCATCTTTTTATGTTCCTACAAATCAGTCTTCAGTAGTGTAAACAGAATTAAACACATCAACTCCAGAAAATTTGTGTTTTGTCCTGTGGCTTGATTATCCTGCAGAGATGCCATTGTGATAGACACTCTCTCAGGAGGCACAAAGACAGATTTCCATACAAGAATATACTGTTTCATTTTTTGAGTGAAAGAGATTGCTTAAAGGCACAGCAAGCAAAGGGGTTTTTCCACACCGCAGGTGGTCAGGAGAGGGAAAGGAAGCAGATATAAGTTTTTCTGCAGAAGCGGTTTGTAATGATAATGACTTCCTAGAAGCCAATGTGCCAGTGCCAAAGCTGACTATTTAGGAAACCTAGCACTTTAACCCATGGCTTTGAAAAGATAAGCTGCAATCTACCTCTCTGAGCCCTCTAGAAACTGAAGGCCGTAGGAAATCTCAGCAACTGATGTGAAATAATTCGGAAGATACAGGAGAAAAGTGAGGAAGCTACTTAAAATTTAAAATGTAGACATCTTACTATAAATGTATTTTTTAAAGATCACAGGAGATTATAATCTTGTTCAAGGGGTTAACTTGCTCTGAGCTGAGAGCTTAGAAATAACAGCTTTGTTTTTCTGCCTTATCATGCACCATCTCACAGCTTTAAACAATACAAAATCTGAGATGGGCTTAAAATATATTAAAGGGAAAAAGGCAGCATGAAGAATTTCTCCTAGCAACAGAACTATAGCATTTAAAAGCTGTCCCACCTGAAAACAGTGTGACAAAAACACAGGGTGGTGAATCTGAAGTTATTACATAAAACATTGCTTTATCCCCAGATGTAACCAGTTCATGAGCACAGGGCAGTGGCTGAAGTATCTACTGCTACATCTTTGTTCCCGCACCCCACTGCAGCAATGTGCTCATGCTTGAAAATTCCTACGATATAGTATTAAGTATGTGTGTCATTGTAACCAGGACAACACTATGGTTGCTAGGGGAATTAAAAGTAAACAAAGAATCAGACACCAAACAGACTCAACAGGAAAGTTCTGCTGCAAAATTAGAAACAAAAAGTGATGATGGACCAACTTGTACATATTCTTCAATTCATCATTATTTATCTTTCAGTGTTACTTACAAGACAAAGCAACAATCAACAAAACAAAAACCGCTGCCAGCCAGCCTCAATATTCCATGTTTGATATGTGTCTTAGAAGTACAAGTATCACATAATCCATGATCCCAGCTTTTTTTTAAATAACATTGTTCTTTAGTGCTAAACCTCCAAAATTCACAACAGACTCTTGAGTTTTTAAAGACTTACACTGAGTAAAATGGGAGTATGAGAACACCACAGGAAACACTGCTTTGAGTTATCCCACTTGCTCAGTGGTCCACATGTATTAGTGCTTTTGGTCTGATCAGATGGACTCTTTGGAAACAAATCTCCCTGTTTTCTCCACTGACCATGATTCTGTTCACATCATGGGATGGATTTGGAGTCCTTTCAGATGAATTTGGATGGGAGGATGCACCCTGACAGCATACCTAACACCCTCCAGGCACCAGCAGGACTTCAGTCCATGGGACCAAATGAAAGCAAATGGGAAATAAAATCTCCTGACATGCATCCAGCATGGATTGTATGCATTTGGCAGCAACTGCTTTGCTCTGCATATCTCTGCTCTTGGTGCCCCCTACTTGCTGATGGAGCTAAACTCTAGACAACTTTGACACATCAGTAGTATTTCAAATAGCAACTTAGATGTGTGCTGATGAAGCTGCAAATGCAAGTTTTATTCTGAAAACAAACAGACAAAACCACCATAAAATGGGGTGACAGAGAGTACTTACATAGAATATCTCAAGTTGGAAGGGACTTAAAAGGATCATCAAGTCCAACTCCCTGCTTCTTGCAGGACTACCTGAAACTGAGCCATATGGCTAAGAGTGTCATCCAGATGTTCCTTGAACTGACAGGTTTGGTGCAGTGACCACTTCCCTGGGCAGGCTGTTCCAGTGATTGACTATCTTCTCAGTGAAGAACCTTTCCTAATGTCCAGTCTGAACTTCCCCTGTTGCATCTTCATTCTGTTTTTCTGTGTCCTATCGCTGGTCACCAGAGAGAAGAGATCAGCATCTCCCCCTCTGCTGCCCCCCTTGTTGAAGGTGTAAACAGCAATGAGGTCACCTCTCAGCTTTCTCTTCTCCAAGCCTATCAAACCAAGTGACCTCGATCACTCACTCCTCACAAGTCTTGCCCTCAAGAACTTTGACCGTCTCGGTCACCTTCCTCTGAACACAGTCCAAGAGTTTGATGTCCTTCTTCTATTGAGGCGCCCGAAACTGCACACAGTACTCGAGGTGGGGGTGCACCAGTGAAGGGTAGCTATGCTGTGCTTGATGCACCCCAGGATGCAGTTGGCCCTTCTGATTGACAGGGCACATTGTTGACTCATATTCAATTTGATATCATCCCAACTTGCCATCAGATCTCCTTCTATGGAGCTGCTCTCCAGGTATTCACCTCCCAGTTTGTACGTATAAACCAGGGTTGCCCCATCCCAGGTGGAGAATCCAGTACCTGGTCTTCTTAAATTTCATATGTTTGGTGATTCCCAACTCTCTAGTCTATCCAGATCTCTCTATAAGTCCTCTACTCTTGAGGGAGTCCACAGCTCCTCCTAGTTTAGTATCATTGGCAAACTTACTTAATGTACCTTCAATTCCTGTGTCCAGATCATTTATAAAAACATTAAAGAGCACTGGTCCTAAAATTGAGCCCTGGGAACCCCACCGGTGACTCACCACCATACTGATGTAACCACATAACCCTCAGAGCCCAGCCTGTCAGCCAATTGCTCACCCAATATATTATGGATTTATCTAGCTGTGTGCTGGACATTTTGTCCCGAAGGGTACTGTGAGAGACAGTATCAAAAATTTTGCTAAAATCCAAACCCACCACACCTACTGGCCTCCTGTGGTCAACTAGGTGGGTTACCTTGCCATAAAAAGAAATTAAGCTACTCAAGCAGGACTTTGCCTTCATGAAGCTGTGCTGGCTATGACCAATGTCTGCATTGTCTCTCAAGTGTTTTTCAATAACTCCCAAAATAACCTTCTCCTTAATTTGAACAGGCACTGAGGCCTGACAGGCCTGTAATTACCAGGGTCTTTCTTCTTACCCTTCTTATAAACTGGGACATTTGCCAGCTTCCATTCAACTGGGACCTCTCCATACTCCCAAGATCATTGAACAAAAATGGAGAGAGATCCCATGATGAACCTATGTGACAGTAACTACCTGCATCCTATTAAATATTACAAAGTTGTAGCATTACTTGAGCTTTAGTGTAATACAGTCCCCAAATGGAAAACTTACTTATGATTTTTCAACAGCAATCAAAACAGAATGAAGACATCAAAGCACAGAGACAATAAGGCACCCAGATAAATATATATACCTTAATCATTCTTGTAGAAATGATATGCAATAGAATTGTGACATTTTGCCCTGTGTGATCTCACTTGAAATATATATATAATTAAACTTTAACCCCATCAACTTTTCTCTTGGAATATCCTCTATTCTTTTTAATTCCACAAATGATCCTAAGATGTAACACCAAGGAGAATTCTTTTCTTTATTTTTTTTTTCCAGAAACTGAATGCTCAAAATAAAAATTACTACTTCCAACATGGGTTTCTGTTTCAATAGAAAATATTTTCTATTATATGTTTAACAGATATTTTTTTGAATTGGCTCTTGTTGTAATGTGGATTTTTCATTAAATCTTAAGTTATTTACTCAGAGGAGAATGGCAATCTGTCTGCTGTCCAGTGATGGATACATAATATTCACCAATCAAATACCACAGAGATGTGTCTGGTCTAAGAATAAAATAGAGAGGCTGGGGAAAAAAAGTATCTGTCTCCTCACAAGACAGGGACCTAAATGGAAGAAGTCCTAGCCTATCTGGGTGTGCATGACAGAGTTTATCACCACAGGTGGGCAGATTTCTTACAGAGTAATTCAGTCCAAAACTCCATGTTTTTTTAACAGTGGGTGCTGTGTGTGTGTGTGTCTACATAAAAAAAAAAAAAATCTCAAAATCAAAGACTAAGAACCATTTTAGTTTTCTGGTTAGCTAATGGGAGCACTTCAGGCCATTTGGAAAGGAAATTCAAATTAAATGATTCTCTGTCTGTGTTAATGCTATGGGACCTCATATGTCAGCTGCAATCAGTTTGAAAAGCTCTCTTAACTTCATGGGGCTTTGCTGAGCAGCTGTCTAGGAATAACATATTTTTCTGGCTCAGTTCTTGGACAAGTGCATTTAGAGGTTAAGGAAAGGGGCAGCGGATGTCTGTCAAAATACTTTTTCTCAGAGATCCTATTTAGACTTTTACAACATTTATGATGGGATGATCTTCAGTGCAGCGTACACGACAGGTAAGGTGTCCTGAATCAGTAGGGTCAGCAAAATAATTTTAAAATCTGTACAAAACTGAGTGCTCCATGAAAATTACCCCTGGGAATTAGCTTGTAATCAGCAGTAAAAATGCAGTATCAGAGCACAGCATAAAGGCACTCACTCACAGCAACTTCAAAGATTTGTATTATGAGGAATACAACTTTCCCTTTACTACAAGAGTCTTATTGGGGAAAAAAGCTGAGCAGTTCATCATTTCACCCTACAATCTACCTGAAGGACTGATAAGACAAATGTGTTGATTTACTTTATAGGCATTGTAACATAGCTTATTTTGCCTCAGGGAGCTGAACTGAAGGCATGTTCTGCTTCGGAACTTGCCAAGAATAAGAGGTGATAAAGTGACTGTGGCCACCTACTTCTCCTGGGTTCATCCATGTATTTCACTTTCTTATGGGACGGAGTCTGTTTGCATTTCATGTAAGGCAAGTGAACCTCATTCATTTATGCCAAAGTGGAGCTGCTTGTGGATCTCATAGCTATGTGGAAAAGTAGAGCCAAAGAGAGCCAGCATTGCCGCCTTGACTGACTTTTCATGGAATGAACATCTAATTATGGGTTTAGGGGATGAAATATGGGGAAGATGTCAAAGGTGATGTTACAATTGCTTCCTCTGAAAGGAAGCCACATGCCAGACTGGTAAAATCTAAACCAGCATTAGTGGTCTCCAATGTTCCCTGGTGCAGATCATTCCAACCTTACGATTCTAGTAGCCTGTGGAGGTGCTGAGAAGCTCCTAATAAGAGCACCACAGGATTTTATTTTTCAGTCAAGTTCAGGAATATCGCTTCTGTTCACTTTGACTTGTGGATGATACCATAAAATGTGAACTATTTTATTTGAAAAATGCCTCACCTACTCAAGAAACATAGAGTTATTTTTTTATTGTTCAAGAGTAATGAGTTGTCAGCTTCCTCCACACTCTTCTTTCCAGAACGATACATGCATCATCTTTCAAAAGAAGCAGCACTGCCGTGACATTTAAAAAAATTGTTGTTCTAGTATGTGCTTATATATTTTTGAAGGGACTCAAATTTATGAAGTAAGATTGCTTAAGCAATATGGACAAAGCTCATTTCTTTATGCATGCTTTATGCAGCAACTGTGATGTGCCTAAAGTTTATACTTCTTTTCACTATAATGGGTAGATCATAGAAAGGATAGTCTGTTTTCACCACTGGCACTGGCTGGGGTTACTTTTCCCTGTCACTCAGAGGAGCATGGTACCTCAGTGCTGAAAGGCTGTCTTAACTTTTTGGTGTAGAGCCAGGGCATGGAAAGCAGACTCATAGCAGGGTGAGTGCATGGGGAGAGTATTCAGAAACTCCAAGGAGAGGACTGTAAATTTCTCCCATACCATGGGACAAAACCTGAATGACTTGCTGTACACCAGTATGCAAGGCACGGCGATACGAGGGGACAGCAAGAGCCCAAAGAACAAACTGGAAGGAGTGATTTTTGAGCAATGACTCAGCTAGCCCACTGCTAGACACCCACCAGGGACAGTGGGGACAGGTGTAAGCCTGAGGAGTAATGTCTTTGATGGGGTAGGTCTGCGTGAGGCAGATGACGTTAAGGGGTAATTAATTTTCCTCCAGCTCAGGGATCATGAAGAAATTCCTTTGCACTTACCAGGCTGATGCACTGTAAGCTTGAATTTTGAACCAATTCTTTGTGCAGCAAATGACATTACATTTTAGGCAGTTGCCTTGCATCATGTACTTAAATGCCTCTCTGTTAAATGCAGAACTGAAGGATAGGACTGGAAATTGCTCTCCTCCCACACAGGGTCCATAGCAGTGCCTCACATACAATTTTCTTCTCCTTGTACCTACAGAACAAAGCTGCTTACAAAAAGTAAAATCACACACGCACACACACTCTCTACACACATATCCCACCCTTAAATGATGCAAATAAACCTATCTGTTTACATTGCAAATATAGCTGAACTGGTAGGGCAATAGGGAATTAATCGAAGAACTTACTCGACACTGAAGACTCTTATGAAAAGGAACTAAACCATTAAATTACTTGCAAAAGAGAATGGCAGTGGTGATTGGAGCCCTACTGAAAATAAAGGCCAAATGAAATGGAATGAATAATCCCCAGCTTTTATGTAGAGCACCTTATATTCCAGATTTTCTTGCATAACTGAACCAACTTAAAGGGGAAAATAATTATGAAAGGGAATAATGTGTTAAAAGAAAGAAGAAAAAAGAGGGAAAATGATATAACCATCTCTGAGGTGACAGCAGCAAACCAAACAGCATTTCTCATGGCTATTGCTACTTAAATACCTGACACCTCAAATACATCACACCTTATCTCTGAACCTAATTTTTTCTTCTCCATACAGATAAGTTTTACTATCTGCCACTTCATGGGGGAAGAAACTGGGACAAAGGAGGAAGGCTAAATTGTCCCATGTTTCCCATTTCATTGCATGTGAGGCCATAAGAAACTACAGGTACCTTTACTGTCTGGAACAGATGCACAGATCATACTACCCTGCTTTGTGAGTGGAGAGGAACAATTGAAAAATGAGCAATATCCTGCTGCATTGAAATTTTCCTCTTTAGGAAGGGTTATGGGACTGATGTGGTTGTATGGTTGAGGACTGCTTACAGGACATGGGAAGTCCACATGGTGCTTCCACTGCGCTGCTTCTTTGCAGGGTACCACAATCTGCTCCTAGCTTGAAGGAGAGATGGCTGCATGTCACTGTGTCAAACGTCTTTGCAGGGAAAAAGCTCTACTGAAGGCACAATAATAAGACGCTTGCAGATTGCTGCTCTTCCCCACCTTTCCTCACTGTGCAAACCCCTGAAAATAGGTGAAGTCTTGGAAAGGAACTTTGTCTGAATCTGACAAAATAAGATGAGTGAGGACAAACACAGAAGAAAACCAGGTTTTGTCCCTCATTTTTGAACATTAGAAAAATAGAGTACTTTGTCAGTAAGGTATTCAGAAAGTCAGGGTTTGCCTGGGGCTTTCATTAAAACATTGCTTGAGGGAAGGATGAACAAGACAAATAACACATCTGCATGTTACTTTGGCTTCTGAGCAATGCCCTATATAATAGATGTTTGACAGCATGAATTCAGCCAGATACTCAGAATGTAAGAATTGCCACTTGTCTGAAACCGGCTTATTTGCTGGAACTGGTTTAACTCAATAGGAATGTTTGTTTGAAGATGGATTAACTAGAAAAATACACAGGGGGCTCAGTTGGTACTCCACCTGTGACTACACACACATGTATACGTACCTACATATCTTCCTGAATAATGCTATAGGAAGAGATGCCAGAAAACCAACGCCCAACTCAGAGCAACTGAGCTGCTTTTTAGCCACGATTATGCTAAAATTAGTTGTGTGTCACACCCACTTGTCTGAGTACTGAAAGGTTGTGACACTGATGAGAAACGAGATCAAAGAGAAGATCTGAATCTCTATTCACTAAACAGGTGTAAGAAAATAAAATCTGTTAGGCTGAACTGAACTAACCTATACCTTTTCCCTGAAGGTGTCCCCTGAAGTTGTATATGCTACATTAGAAATGACAGGCATAAGCCTTCCAGCAGCTGATAGGTTAGAGGTTTGGGACAAAGACTGTACCTCATTTTCAGCAGTACCACAGTGATCCTTTCCGTTCTGAATTTGACTAACCCCTTTTAAAACTCAGTTGTTTTATTGGCCTCTCAAATACCCAGTGGCAATGATTACCACAAGTTTCTCTTTACACACTGTGAAAACACTGTAAAAACACAATTATGTTTTGTAACCTTGCTGCCTAGTGAGTCATAAGCTCTTCGTTCATTGTTGTTTTATGAATTCTGCAAGTTTCTCATTTTCTAGACCTCTGTAACTGTAAATTTCATTCCCAGTCATCTGTTTTCCAAGCTAAAGATCTAATCTTACTTAGTTTGTCCTCTTAGTGGAAACCACCACATCCCTTTGATCATGCCTGTTGTGCACACGTGATCCTGTGTAGGTCCTGGACACTTAGCAGTGAAGCAGAACTGCACATGTGCCATTCAGGATGTGGGACCACCATGCTGACAGTCTATAACGTCATATTGATACTTTTCTGGTTTGTTATTATTTCTAAGCAGTCCCAAATTCCCTGTTTTGATCCCTGACCAGATATCAGTGCCCTGAGGGCACCACCAGCCCTGACTGTCCCTGCCCACCCCCTCTGGGGTTCCTCCCATGCTGCCCACAGCTTAAGACCCTATTTAAGGCCCACTCACCCCTGGATCATCTCTCACTGCTCTCTGACAGCTGATTCCTTTGGAGATTTTCTACAATTACTCCAAGATCTCTTTCCTAGAGAGGTAGTAAGTAACTTAATGACCATAGTTGCACTTAGAGTTACCACCCCTAGCCCCTGTGTATTATTCTGCATGGATCTTAAATAATTTGCCGGGTCTTAAATTGTTCTTCCCAAGTCTTTTTTGTAAAATCATAAGCATTTGTCATTTTTAGCAACCCAAGTCATTCTCAATGTCACCATTTCTCTTGCACTTCCTCAGCCAGTTATAAACACAGGCAGAATAATTCTGTACCAGCCACCAGCTCTCATTGGTTTCTCCCTTTCCTGTGTCTTGCATCATTCTTTCCCCAGGGACCATTATTTTCTTTCCACAGCTGAAGAAAAGTGCAGACTCTGACCATTCATGCCTTATTTCTTCTGCCCTCTGTGGTCCAAGGAGTGTCACTGCTGTGAAGAAAGTGAGATTGAAATCTCACATCCCAGAAAGAAAAAGAGCATTTTTGTGCTCAGGAGCAATGCAAGTCACTGGAGTACGTTGTTTTCCTTTTTAAGAGCATCCTTACTCTCTCTACATAATTTAAGTAATACATTAGATAAAACATACAGTTGAACATTGCCCATAATACCAGCTTAGATGTGTATTACACTATTTAGTTATCTGACAGAATTTGACAATGCCTACAGAGTTTCCTTGAAGGAATGAAATAGGTTTCACATTTATGTAACCAATGAAAAACACCATTTGCATCTGATATTTTTGTGGATATGGCCCTTTTCAAGTTTCATTGCAGCTGTGTGAAGATTACAGCAATTTGCATTCCCTGATCTTTGACATGTTTTCCAATACTTCCATGACAATTCTAGCAAAATTTTGTTTCAGGTATTTCCTCTGCCATGTATACTCTTTTCTGAAGGAAAGGAACTAAATAGGTATGTCAGCTGTTCTGTGGAGCATGAAAAGTTTGTTAATATTAAGAAAAAGTATTCAAATTAAATCTAAGGCTCTCCATTTTGTGACTGAGATGTACTTAATAAAATCTAAATACCAGAGCAACCCCATCTTAAACTCTGCAAACATACCACTCCCTCCAGCATTTAAAGGCTATTACTTGAAATTACTCCTCACCTTTCTTTGCACAAGACATGTAGAAACTAAGTCACCGAAGATGACCGAAGAGTAAGAATGGACAATAATACCATGTACAATGTCCATTGGAAATTAAAATTTTCGTAGCACACAAGACAGGAAATTTTGTCTATACATTCAAGAGGGATATAACATCCTTTGATTTCTTGTATAGAGAAGATACTATTCTAAATAGTCCACCATTTTCTACTTAAAGAAACTAAATCATGTCTAAGAGGAATTGTTACTCATTTAATATATGTACACATATACATATATCTGTACACACACACACATGCACACAGAGATTGTGACCAAAAGCAGCTTGAAAATGTTGTCCCAAAGGGTTTCAAGAGTTGAGTTTGTATTCTTGCACCACCACTGCACCTCTGAAGCATAGCATGGAGCACAGAAACACTGAAGACAGAAGTGATTCAAGAACCCAAAGACACAAACCATGGAAATAAAATTTCTTACGTCATGCAAGCACTTTTCTTCTTTTAGAATGGAAGATCTAGGAAAGCCTACGATGAAAAAAAGTGTCTCTTTACCTTGGTTGAGCTCCAAGAGAATAGGGTAGATGAACAAAATAGGATTTAGCCGAACTGGTATAGAAACCAGCAACATCACTGGATCATTTCTTGAAATATCATAAAGGTAAAGGAAAAAAAAAAGGTAACAACATCAGAATAAGGAACATGCAAACTATGTTGAAAATCAGACAAACAAGGAAGCAGGTACAGAAGCTTGAGTGAGAAGAGAGGGGGAAACAACAGTTTTCAAGTAGAAATTTTGTTTATAGATTACTAGAAATAAGGCCAGTCTGGATCTTTGAGTGATACATTTCCTTGTGTACAGGTTGCCTTACAGTGCAGTGTAAAATTAAGGAAGGAAAGAGAGAGTAGTGGTCATGTTGTTACTGCTTCTTCCTCTCTGGTATTTGTTAGAGAAATAACAAAAGCAATAGTTAGCTGAGTCCCCATGGTGACTCCCTTCAAATCCTGTCAACTGGCTAAAGAAAGTGTATGGCACAAATTGAAAATCCATGTTGGAATGGGTTAAGTAGATGTGGCTGCAGTAGGCCTGAAGGGCATTTTCACTGCCTGAAGTATTCCCATATGGACTCTGCTGATTCATCTTCTAATGCAATATAATATCAGTTCTAATCTAGAAAAGATGCAGAAGCCATGCAAGAAAATAAAGGAGTTAACAGTCATAAATATCATAGGTTTGGGTTAGAATTTTGCTTCTAAAGTCACATCAATGCTTTCAACATGAAACTTTCTGTTTAAAAAAAAATCCAAATCACAAACTCCAAACACTCCACAAAATTATATAACCTACAAGGTTTTTCTAGGATCAACAAAATCTGTGAAGCCTGATTGCACAGATACTTGTGTGCTTGAACCCCTCTACATGCCCAGCTGCCTTGCAGTCCTTGTTGTGCTGGATGCCCTTCAGGGCAAGGAAGGGCTGGCTGCTGTTGCTTGAGGAGGGCCACCACTTTAGGACTGTGTCCTCTGCTTGGCTGGGGATGCAACACCTTCCTCTTAATTCAGATGAAATTGGCAGTGGCTTAATGCTACTGAATAGAAGAGGCAGATTGGCAGGCAGCCCAAATGGCTAGAAAATGGGTTCTTTGGGCCATTCAATTTTGCAAACTCTTTAGCCCTGGAGTAACTGGGTGCATGTGAGCTAGTGTTTTCATTCAAATCAGCCTAAGTGAATTCACTGTTTGTTCCCCTGTCATGGCCCCTGATCTGCTCTGTAACATCATCCTGGAGGATGAAGAGTAATGGCTTCATTTTTGGATGAACCAAAATGGGAAAATGCGCTCGAGGGCATCCATTGCTAAAGAGAGGTGCATTCAGATCACAAATGAGACTAGAGCTCACCCAAAGTCAAAGTCCCCCAAACCTTGTACAGTGTCGACTTCGGGTCCTCAGCACCAAAGCACCGTCTGGTTTTCCTGATGAGTTTCTACTGGGCCACACTACTTGCTAGTGAAAACACAGCTACTGCAGTTCAAACCACCCAGGGACTAAAGTCTGCCCAGCTGCCAGTCCAGTTAGCCTACAACATGGAAAAAAAAAAAAAAATAAGGCTGAAATGCAACACTTTTCCTCTTAGTTGCGCCTTCAGGCAACAGAGAAAAATTAGGATAGGAAAGCCTGAAAACAGATGTTCTCCACCCCCTCATTCATACGATTTATAGAGTCCTGTTTACTCCTAATAGCCTGGCTCATACACGTCAGCTTACTGCGAGCAATTAAATCATAATGTGTATTTTAAATTAAATTGAGCCATGACAATCATGCCTTTTGGTATCCAGTGCTAATCACCTTTTAGAGAGTTTACACTGCCAATGGATGGCAAATATGTGTGTAATTTTGATAACACCTTTGCTGACAAAGTCATTTAACTGATGGCAGTGAAATCTAAGATTGGAAGAAAACCATGCCAGAAAAAATAATTATTGCCTGCTATAATTTTTTCCCCTCAAAGGCCACCTGCATTATTTATATGATCTATTAAATGGTGCATATTTTTGAAGAGTTTAGTTACATTTTCAGAGTGACCTATTCAAATCAAAACAACATTTTTCTGACTCTGGATTATAAATGTCATATAAAATGTATTTTTATAATTTAAAATGAAAACTATGAAAGGCACGCCTAAAGTGAGAGAAGGGAAACAGAGATACACTGGGACTTAAAGGGTCTGACTTGTCTTGACTACTCCTGTGTTTGACTTGGATGGTGTCTCTGGTTTAAGGGGTATATTTCAGCAGCTTTTTTAGCTTAACTTTCCCTGATGGCCTTTTAGGCAGCACAGTTTTGCCGCACAGTTTTATAGACTCTTGTATGAGAAGTGTTGTGCTGCAGCAACATACAGTCCTGCTCATTCAACCCAAGTTTAATTTTACGGAGATGTGGAGTTATATGGGCACTTTGCAGAGACCTCCTCTGCTAGGACAATTACTAAGAGGACAGTAATAAAAAGTGAAAGCGAGTATTCACATCCTGCCATGAGCTTTCACTGGCATTTAAAATGTCTGTCTTCTATTCTCTTTAGAGCATATTCCTAGAGTTGCTTCAAACTGGAATTCTGTTTTTGATCTAAGACAGATTGTTCTTGCCATTTCTTTGTACTGATGATGTCTCAGATGTTATTCCCATAGAAACTTCAGCAATAAAAATTCTTCTGTATGCAAAGAGGGTAATACTAAATTTTAGTTGCAATGGAACAATAACTGCATATTACAGAGACCTTTTTTGATGATGGTATTTATATGGCTGCTGTACAGAACCATTAAAGTTTGTTGTTGTCATTTTCAAACGTGTTTCTCAAAATTAATGCATCTAAATTCCATTTATAGTATTCTAAGTCTATTTATTTTCTGTTACAGTGGCTTTAAGGCAACCCAGAGGTGCTCAGCACATTTGAAATAAAAGTTCATAGATAAAGATGGATTTAAGAATCTGCTGTAAGTATCAGGGACCTTCTGTTCCCTCATAGATTATTTTATACTTTATATAGTTGAATAAAAGGAAGGTCTTGAGATACAAATACAGTTCAGTGAATATTGCAGCCAAGCCCAATCTGTCAATATATGTAAGAGAATGTTCCCATGTTCACAGTTTAGATCATCAGTTATTTGCCACAGGAAAATTGAGATGAGAGAGCAAGCAGAACATTTCCTGATTAGAAGTGTATGGATCAGGAGAAACAAAGAAAAAACAAGGATCCTCTTTATTTATTTAATTAAAGAGAGATTTTTTTTTCTAAGGGTGTGTGATGGTTTTGGCTGGGATAGATTTAATTTTCTTCATAGTAGTTAGTATGGGGCTGTGTTTTGAGTTTGTGCTGAAAAGAATGTTGATAACACTGATGCTTTAGCATCAGTTGGCAGGTAATGCTTATACTAAACCAAGGATGTTTTCAGTTTTTGATACTGCCCCTGTGTTCCCAGCTTCTTCTCTGCAAGAGGCTTGGAGGCGACACAGCCAGCACAGCTGACCCAAACTGGCCAAAGGGACATTTCACGCCATAAAGCACCATGTTCAGGATATAAGCCGAGGGGAGTTGGCCAAGGGCAATAGCTGCTTGGGGTCGGGCTATCAATCAGGTGGTGAGGAATTGTTGCATTGTTCATCACTTGGTTTTGTACATTCCTTTATCAGCAATATTATTAATATTTCCTCTTCCTTTGTTGCCCTATTAAACTGCTTTTATCTCATATCACAAGTTTTTTTCCGATTCCCTCCCCCATCCCATCCTGGGATGGGAGAAGAGTGTGCAAGTGGCTGCGTAGTGTTTAGTTGTTGTCTGGGACTAAATCGTGACAGGGTAGGTGACTCTGACATAGAGTATGATTTTTAAAGGGTTAAATCTAAATGAATTTGTTTAAAAACTGAAATGCTGTATTGGATAATGCCTTGCCTACCACTGAAATCCTGAAATGGGCTGACAGGTATTTGTGAATTGAACACGTGGATGACAATAACCTCTATGTGGCTGGGGAAACTCAGCCCAGAAGTGAACAATGAAGTGGAACCACAGTACTTGTGAGTTGTTACTGTAAAACTGAGACATAAAAAGATTTGGGTTTTGCTTTTTTCGTTTGTTTGTTTTTAAACAAGAGGCATTTGTCCTCTACCTCTGAAATTCAAGGGTTTTTGTAATCTTATACCATGTCCACATCCAGGCTCATGCCCAGTGGAGAGCTGTAAATCTTTCTGTATGGGTTATGATGACTCTTTGTAAATAAGAAAGCAACTAAAATCAAAATAATTTGTTGGCTTTGGACTTGTACTTCATGGTAAAAATCAAAACATGTGACAGAGCTGTCCAGGGAGATTTTATATTTTATTTGTCATTTTCAGTCAATTTTATGGATCACAGAGCTATCTATCCTACTGCTTAGCCATACAGTACGCTACCTCATCATCTTTCTAATGAGGATTGGCTGTTAATGTCTTCTTTTCATTTCCTTACTCTTGGGCTAGCTTTTGTTTCATAATAGAAATATGTTTCCTGATGGTCATCAACTTCTCTTAATAACTTTTTGAAGAACAGTGGAAAAAAGCCCAACAGCTTCAAAAGGTTAAAAAAAGACTAGTTTGTCCTCATACACGGTTTGGTTAGCTTTAAAATTCATTTTAAGGAAAGTTGGAGAACAGCATTCGGTTTTGCATATTTCATGCAGCACGATGTCATGCATTCAGGATGGAAGTCTTTCTCTTAGGTTTCTTGTATTCTTGAGTTTAGACCTTTAACATGACTTCTTGAGCTTTTTTTTTTTTTTTTTTTTGGTGTGCAGAAAACTGAGAGAAAGAGCAACTGATTGTATTATTGCAATTTATATAATTGAAAAAATAGGTTTGTTCTTGACCCAAAGGGAGATTAGCATATTATAAGAAATGGACAGTTATCACCTTTCCAATCCTCCCTTAGAACTTTATAAGTATTTTTAGATACTCAGATTCATTCATAGTGTGAATGAATTTGGAATACTGAGGCTGTCTGAAGCCTTGAAAAATAACATTTCTGTAATCTTCATTTTCAATAAAACTAGTCAGACAAGAGGATGATTACCATTTGCAAACAGCAATGAAACAGTGAATTAATTTTATGAAGGTACGATGGAATAGACTATTTGAAAATTATCATTATTGGCACTGCATATAGCTGTTCTTAATCTATATTTTGAATAGATCTTTATTTAACCAGGATCAAAAAGCTGCCTAAAATTCCTTTTGACATAGTACATAAAGAGACAGCAATGTCTGCAAAACTCAAAATTCTCAGGGAAATTGTTAACCAATTATAAACATAACACAAAATATCAATGGCTATGATGTATTTTAAACACAATTATGATAATAAAGTATAATCAAATATGTGCAAGCAATAGTAATTACTAGTGCATATCATTAAGCCATCTGCTAATTAATCCAAAGCAATAATATGGTTTATTTAATAAGTTCCAGCATTTCTCTTTGAAGTTGTGTACAGAAAAATAAATGGTTTATATCTGATGAAGCAGGAAATGATTCTATGAGACTAGAGCCTTGCTGTAATAATTTGGAACCTCTCAGATATTTTTATTTAATTGTTGTCAATGCTGCAACAATTTTAAATATCACCAAGCTGCTGGGACCAAAACCTGCAAGGAGAGAACAAGAATGCAGGAGATGGCTTTGAGTAGGAAACAGTTCCTAACAGCCAATAAATTGATCACATGAGAGAAGAGGTCATCTCCAATGCCTGAAATGATAGGAGAAACTCCTGTTGATTTCAGGGGACTGCATATGGGACAAGAACACTCAGTACCAACAGATCTAGACTTGTTTAGTTTTACTACAGAATTCGGTAGATTTATGTAACTTCTCCATCTGGCTAAATACCTTGTAGATAGTGTCTGGTATTTTAAGGATCTATCAAACTTTTTTCCCTGTCATCCTAAAGCTTGCTGCTACACATACAGAGTATGTTTTGCTCTTATCCTCTCACGTGAACATCCCTTAACACTTTCCTTATTTCCTCTAAGAAGTTCATTCTGCTAAGTACAAAGGCCTATTCTGCTGTAATGAAATAAAATATTTAAAGTATATTAAACTATAAGAATAACATTCCCTAAAGATTAAGAAAACGTCCTTCAAACTGCACATTAATACACCCAGTGCCAAGTCTTTTGACACAGCTTCGTTTTCCTCTCAAAGAAGGAAAGATGTTACAATTTATTGCTTTATGAATTTTGTAGTGTTTGAACTGAATAAATGCTAAATTAGCAACATTTGTTTCAAAAAGGGACAGACTGTGCAAACCTTAGGGAGAAGGAGTATTAAGTGATATTTCCACCAACCTAGATGACAGCGTTTTTTGAGAGAAAAAAAGTGGGGCTGTGGGTAGGCAAGGGAGGAGAAACAGTCAACTTCCATTTCTCTTGAAGGAAATACTGGAGGGATTTATCAGTTGGCAAGTCAAATGCAGAAAATATTGTTGGATAAAAGACTGGTCTGATCCACCAAATCCTCTAAAACTTTTTCTGAAAGAAGAAAGGATGATGCAAAGAGAATAATTTCAGATTTGAACCACTGTAAGGGTAGAAGCATTTCATAAGGATTTTGTCTGACATTAAGGTTAAATCAGCTACATTAAGAAAAGGAGTGCTTGAGTTTCTATGATCCTTCATTTTTCAAATAAAAGAAAAACCTGATCATGCATGTCTTCTTCATTTGGCTAAGAGGACCGGAACAGTCATGGTTTCAGGCTGAATGTAGAGGAAATGCTATTAACATTATTCTGTTAACTCATGCCCAGAGAAGCTGTGGATGCCCCATCCCTGGAAGTGTTCAAGGCCAGGCTGGATGAGGCTTTGAGCAACCTGGTCTAGTGGAAGGTGTCCCTGCCCATGGCAGGGGGGGTGGGACTAGATGATCTTTAAGGTCCCTTCCAACCCCAACCATTCTATGATTCTGTGATTCTATGAAAGAGCATTTTGCAGTAGAAAAGGAGCGAATTTTGCGTTCCTTACAGTGATGCATACTTCTGCTGCCTGAAAGGGCAGGGTGTACAGTGCACAGCTTGTTGTGCGCCACTCACTGCTTCTGTGAAGTGTGCCACTCCTACTCGCTATACGAGTCCAGCTGTTGCTTTTAAACCCATTCGTCACAGGCATAACTCTGCCCTGACGGTGATAGGGCTGCCCTGGTCCCCTGCTGGTGGCCTGGTCTGTGGTATCAGGCTGTGAGGTGGAAGTAGGCTGAGCCAAGCCCCCAGCGACCACCTCACAGACCTTGCACAAAACAGGTGGGACTCTTCGATTCATCTTCTCATCTTCCTCAGCAACTTGGCTGACACATGACGCTCCTTTCAACAGTCTGCCAGTCGCTGAGACCAACACATGGGTCTCCTCTGGGTGCACCAGCTAACCACCAGGATAGGGGAGACATTGGCCAAGCCAGGTTCTCAGTGGGTGACAATCTGGAGACAACGCTTAGCTGGGTCTGCAAGAGTAGCCTCTCCACACTTCCATTCAGCTCCCTGCTTGCCCGCTTGTTCCTCAGCAGTCAGTGACTCACCTCCTGTAGCAGGCAGAAGCAGTGCACGGCACTGCGCCCACGGTGGGACAGCCACCCTCTGCTGAATTTCTCTTTTTTTTCCTCTTTGCGAGTGAATAGTGTTAATCTGCTTTTTTTTTCTCTCATATCTCACATGAGATGATGAAGTGCAGTCACAGGCAGAACATGTGCTGTTCATGCACGTTGCTCACACTTAAACATCCTTATATATGTTTATTCTTAGTACTTAAACAAAATTTTCTATCTGATCTTGATTTCTTCATAGTTACATAAAGCCATCTTCAAGAAAAAGGGAGAGAACACCAATAGCTTAGGGATGTCAAATGAGCTCACTACAGAAGAGACAATGTCAGCTAGCAATTGAAGCAGAAAAAGAGACTCCTTTGTACAAACCTAAGGAAAAGAATTGGTCTTTGTGAGTAATAATAATTCAATAAAATTTAATTAAATAATTCAAAGAA
>NW_010241891.1:0-22412 GCF_000690775.1 Eurypyga helias | reverse complement strand
ACTTAATAATAGTTAATATAATATTATAATAATGGTTTGATAATAATTAAAAAATCTCAATCACCTGATATTGCCATCAAAATAAATAATACAGTTAAAAATATGGTTTTACTGCTCTCTGGGGCTTAAAAAGACCTCATCTTCCACAGTTTTTAGGGAAATCAAATAGGTAATTTTTAAATTGGAGGTTAGTAGATTAAAATAAAATATTGCTATTGGCACTTTATGCAAATAAAAAAGATTTTTTTCAGTAAATAAAACTAAAGTAGTCAAATTATTAAACACAGCTACAATATCTCCATAGTTCTTTATGGCAAAAATTTATACTTTATAGCAAAAATTTATTCTCATATAACTTTGACAAGAATTTCACACAATGGAAAGATTTTTTGAGGGGGTGAGGTGGAGGGAAACCTGTGGTTCTATGAGCTTTTCAGTCTTGAAAGCAAACAAGCTTGACAGTTTTTATAGCCCAGGATATTATGCCTAACCAATGCTTCCACTCATCTGCTAGGCCACTCGCTGTTTTCTGCACCTACGTCTTTAATACTTAGCTCAGGCAATTCAGATGCAATATGCTGTCAGCCAGTCCCCAGAATAAATATATGGATAAATAAGTGTTTGGGGTTCTTTGTTCACTAACGGACGTAGGCACATGTAGGAGTCTCACATTTTGTCTTCATTTCCCACAGTAGCTCAAAAGAAATCTTGCGAACAGTGAACAGGTTTTTTGGGAGCTGTTAGTCTGCGGTAGAGATGAGCCAATGTTCAAATCTGGATTTAGAGGCTCAGACATTTGGGGCACATTTGGGGCTTGTGAGCAGGTTTTGCACATTCCAAAGGCAGAAGCGAAATTGAGAATTTGGGTTTAAGTTTGGGCTTTGGTGCCAAGCCTTGCTCAGAGGGGGAAGGGAACGGGCTCTCTGCATAGATGATTACACTGATTACAGTAGCATACGTATGAAAGAAGTTTTCGTGCCTCCCTTCAGCTTTACTCTGCAGTCCTCTTTCCCCCATTTCTCTGCCACTTTTAAAACACAACTGTGGCCAAATAACTTCTTTTCCAAATTCTTCATAGAGTCCAATATGCAGGCAAACACATTTATATGCAAATCAGTTTTAATACAAATGCCGCGCGCTATCTCCAAGACCCTATCAGAAATTAAGCATTTATGCTTCAGCAGGTAACACAGTTAAATATTCCAGTGATTTTTGTATTGTGACTGAAATGAATTATAGAGAATTGTTGAGGATGAGAAATGACCTTTAAGCCCATTAAGTACATTAGAGGCTGATTGTTGCACAGCCTTCCAGGATAGTAACTAATTGCTTCCAAAGCAGCCCTAGTGCTTCTGTGGGTTTTTTATTAATCTTGTCAGTTTATGAATTCCTTATTCTTTGATTAAAAATTTTTCTCCCTTTTTCAATTACCATTCTCTTTTTTCACATTCCATGCTTTTGCTTTAGTCCCACCATCCACAATATGTTTAAAGATGATGCAGTATCAACATTATCTTATCATACATCATTTAACACTCAAGACAGTTTCCTTCCCTTTTTATGTGTCTTTACCCCTTCTTTTTTCTTTTTGTTAGATGTTATGAATACATGAATTTTCAGTTTGGCCTTATCTCCCTCTAAAAAAAAAACCAAAAAATTTTAGTCGATTACTTTTTTCCTTTGAATGCTGTGTTATCAACACCGGCAATAAAAAGATAGGAACAGAAATCATCTTTAAAAAGATTTTATGCATGGTTGGAAAAAAGTCAGTGTGCATTTTATGACAGGCATTTTACTTCATTGTGAATTTAATGGTTTATTTCCTCATTTTCACATGAATCTTTGATTCTCCAAAAACTTAAAGAAGGAATTCAGGTCTCAAACTCAGTCTGTAGCCCTCTGGTGTAACCCCAGGTGGAGGAGGAACACTGGGTGTTGGGTGAGCTGGAGGAGGAAGGGGAAGCACAAGCTGTGGGTAATTGGTAAGCTGTGAAGGTGCCATGAAGCACCTCTCGGGACTGACTGTGGGAAGGGCAAATCCGAGTTCAATTACCAGGGCTCACAGGCATCAGCCTGGTCCACCAACATTCACGTGGAAGGAAGGAGCAAGCTTGTCTCTTCTCTTACATGCTGGGACGTGACTGGAACAAGAATCCCTCTCCCACGTTGAGTATTACCATATTCTGCCTCTATCCACAAAAAAAAACCTGTGGGTGCTATTTGAGCAGGGAAGCATTGCTTAGCATAAATGAATTTATAATTCCTCCTTGCCTGTGCTTGGTGAAACATGACAAGAGACAGCTCTGAAACAGCTTATAAAACCTAATTCAGAGTCACTAGTACAGCACACTATTAACTGAATTTCAGATATGAAAACAATAGAAAAACAAAGGAATAAATATTTAAAGATGTCTAAACGAAGAGGAAGAAGTGTACTCTATGGGCTTCTAAAAACATAAATGCCTACAATCTGCCCTGCAGAGAAAAAAAAAATTCCCAAAAGACTCGCTGTTAGAGCTGCAGGTTCTGCACACCTCTGAAAACACTGTAAATTTTATCTGGAGTCATAAATATCAATTTCGATGCTGTTTCACTGGGAACCACTTCATCTGATTTTAGATCTCTAGGTCAGATCCTTGATTTAGGAATACTAATACATGGAAAAGAGAACTAGATGTGATTACACTGTGTTTGCACCCTGACCGACTATGCCAAACTCTAAAGAGACACCAGTTAAAGACATAATTTCTGACTGAGGAAATACATAAACCAAAGCACTGAACATTGAATCTGAAGAAATTCACATCTGCCCTGCTCTCAAATGCTCTCCCAGGCCATTGACAGTTAAATCAGCATTCTGAGTTTGGTGTTTGCTCTGGTCCTGTACAGCAGTTCTTACAGTGGAGTCCAACTTTCAGAATTTGACACAGTCTAATTTCAATCTTTATTTTTGTTTGTTCAAACAAAAGGTTTATCAAGGCCAGGGTTTTATGACTAATAAGCCTTGTAAGAGGGCTTACTTGTTTTCTTAAGGGTTGCGATCAAGATGGTCTAGTGTCCTGGAGAATTCTATAGTGTATATACCATGTGTTATGAGAAGTTAAATTTTATGAAGTGTCTTTAGTGCCTAATTTTATTGTTGGGAAAATAAGTCATCATATTCAGCTTTGTTACTAGGTATTTTATACAGGAAGACATAATTCTTCAAAAGCAAGCAAACCCTGCAGATTCCTGGGGTGCATAGCTGCTATGCCTAGATGCCCTCTAAAACACATCATCATAAAAATAAAAATAACATTTATCCTACCAAATGAACTTTCAATTAGTCAAAACAAGGAACTCGTTTCCTCATTGGAGTGAGAGTAGACGTGACATTTTTATTCTGCAGTATCTGCCATTATTTCTCTCTGTGTCCTCAAGCCCTAAAAAGAAAGCATTTAAAATAGTTTTTTATGATATTTTCTAGATGTATGTTTGGGAATAGTAGGTGTGAGTGCTTAAAAAGCGTGATTCATATTAAAATTATATTCCTTGTATGACATCCAGCAATAACCTAAGACTGAGATGAGAATGAAAATAATCACCTAAAGAAATGCTACAGAGGGGTGTTGAAGGGAATGTTTACCACCGTGCAGGGAACTTCAGCAAGACTAAAATCAGTTACAAATGGCTGAGGAACTCTCCTGTGAATTCTGTATTTCTCAAATGCCACTTCTCAAGGTACAGCACTGAAGGCATATTTCAGTTTCTCTGAGCATACCTTTTCTCTTTGCCAATATTAAATTCCTCATGCCTGTCTTGTTTTTGCATCCTCATTAAATTCTTTTGTAATCCATTCATGTCCTCCAAGTATCGACTTTAAAAATCCTCCTGCTTTTGTCATCTGTAAATTTTGATGCACTCCATATCAAATCAATTTCTAAATCACTAATGTAAATGTTAAATAGAAAATAGCTCCAGGCAACCTCGTCTGTCATATTCTCCAGGAGGATCCTTTATCATTTATTATGATCCTTCAGGGGCTCGCTTACAACCCATTATTAATCCATTTTCCCTGACCAGTCTTCATATCTCCCTCATGACTTTCCTTACTAGCTTCCTATGATCTATGTTTGGAAAAGTGCCGCTAATATATATGCAAATCCACTTCACACTGTTAAGCTGTTAACCATATCAGATAAAGATCACATTAGTCTCTATGATATGTTCCCAGTTCCATGCTGACACAAGCTGACAACCCTTTGCCTTCAAATACCTCACTGTATTCTTGGGAGTCTGAAAATACTATCCCAGCTCAGACACCATTAAACACAGGCAACATCTGCCTTCTTAGTCTTTGCCGTAACAACAGTGTTCATCCTCCAGTTTTTGGTAATGGGATGGTTTCTTTTTATTCAAAATGGAAGACCAGAGACTTCTCCCAGGCAGCTCATGTAATTCCTTCTCTAAACCAAAGCAAATTCACCTTCTTTGTTTCTCAGCTGCATCAAACTTTCTAACCTGCTACAGGTGCTGCTTATATGATGATGCTCCAGGAAACAATAAGAATCAGCTAACTGTTCTCACTCTCTCAACAACTGCAGAGATCAGGCATCTGAAGTAGGTGTTTAATTATCCTGCCATTATCCCATCACCACAGAATGATTGCTTTATCATTTTAGTGGCAAACTGTAGTCCTCACCTCTTACAAATACTCATTACTCTTACATCTCCTGTTATCTATGCTGGCTTTCAACTTCTTCAAAGGCACTTTATAGTGAAGTGAATAGCCATGTCAACTGTTTTGGGATGTTCAGGAATTTAATTGCAGTTCTAAATTAATGCAGAATGACGATGTTACTCTTATTGTTGAAGCAATGGCCAACATTCTTAGCTAAGGTTCAGGTACTGTTGCACAGCTGCAGAGGTGTTGGGTGAGTTTGGGATTTTGCAGTGAGAAAAGGGAAGCAGGCAGCAGCTGGAACAGGTTGGTCCTACCTACAGGATGTGCTAAAGGGTGTTTCCAGCTGGGACAGGTAAGGAACAGTGATCTGGGGTACAACATTGTATGAGCTCTAGGGAGAGGAGGAAGAGGGAGCTGCAGGAATGAGACATCTTTTCATGGAATGAAGAAAAGGCATATTTCTTCCTTGAAGCCCATAAGAGATTAGGATAACTCAAGACTCAGGGGGCAACCGAGCAGCAGACTGACTCCTGGGATTACATGAGCCCTGGAAGAAGGAAGGGAATGAGTAAATGCAGTCCTGCTCCATCCAAAGCCGATAAGGATGTGATTTTACAGTGAGTGAATGTGTGTACGATCTACCCCCACTTCCTCTTCCTATATATAGTTATAGTACCTTTTTCTGATACTACAACATATGCCTACTTGAAGTATAGTACAGCTGTTATTTTAAGAAGAGAAGCTGTTTAACTGGGTAATTAAACAGAATATTGTTTCTACCACTTGTAGAAGCTTTTTTAATATTTGAGGGAAATGAAGGCAAGTCACAATACATGTAATCTCCAGCCAAAGTGATGCATACTTTTTCTGTAGTAGGAAAAGCTGGCTGATTTTTCAAGAACTTAGTGAAATCTCAGGAGTTAACCATCTTGTTGTGCAGGAAGACTGGGAATTTTGGCAGAAGCTATGATTGGCTAAGCTGGCAGCATTTTATTGAAGCGCAAAAAGAAAAAGGTACAGGCAAAAGTAAAAAAGCATTATCTGGCTACTTAGGGGCAAAACCAGGAAGGCAAGAGACTGTCTGGAGCTAAGACGGCAAGGGACATTTAGTACAATTGTAGAGGATTTTACAGTCATACTATTTGCAAAAGGAACCCCCCCCAAACGTATGGATTCACTGGTGGCTAGTGGGGACAAACATGAACAATGTAGAAAATACTGAAGCACTGAATGCCTACTTATATTGTTAAGCAAAGCCTCCTCCCAGACCTCGGTGTTTACCAGCACTGTCTGATAAAGGGGAGTGCAGGAGACAGCGGAGGAACAACAGGTTGGGGACACCTTAGAGAAGGTGAACTGATTGTGATCTATGGAGATACTGGGATTCACATAAGGATGTTGGCAGAGCTTGTGGATGTGATGGTGATATTA
Source organism: Eurypyga helias (assembly GCF_000690775.1). Classification (NCBI taxonomy): domain Eukaryota; kingdom Metazoa; phylum Chordata; class Aves; order Eurypygiformes; family Eurypygidae; genus Eurypyga; species Eurypyga helias. Next base: position 16,318 of record NW_010241891.1, on the reverse strand, counting down.
TCATCATCTGTGAAAAAGTGGCAATCATGGCAGGTCTCTCTTAAGTGGAAAAACGCTAACACTGTGCTTGTTTTCAACATAGGCCACATGGAGGACCCAAGAAGCTATAGGCTAGTCAGCCTTGCTTCAGTCCCTGGAAAAAACATGGAGCACATTTTCTTGAAATCCATTTCCAAGCATGTGAAGGACAAGAAAGTAATTAGGAACAGTCAACACAGATTTGCCAAGGGCAAGTGTTGTTTAACCAACCTGTTGGCCTTCTGTAGAAAAATAATTGGTGATGTGGATAAGTAGAGAGTGGTGATTTTAATAAACATTGATTTCCGTGAGGCTTTTGACACTCTGTCTCACAGTATTCTCATTTGTAAGCGCAGGAGGTGTAGGCAGGACAAATGGGCTGCTAGAAACCTGGCTTGACTGGAAGGCATGGAGGATAGTGATCAGTGGCTTGATGTTTGGCTGGCAAAGGGTGAGAGCAGAGTAGTTTTGTACTCTGTACATCAACACTGGAGTCCACATTGTTTATTGTCCTCATCAGTGACCTGGATGGTGATACACAAAGCATTCTCAGCAAATTCACGGGTTAAGGGCAGTGACTGGTGCAATGAATGGCAGATTTGGAACCTAGAGAGTCCTTGGGAAATTTGAGAACTGGGTCAACAGACATCTCATGAAATTCACCAAGAAATATGAAGGCCTGCACCCAGGATGGGAATTCCCATGCTACAGACTCAGACGTGATGAGCTGGCCAGAAATGCTGTTGAAAAGGACCTGAAATTGCCTGCTGAAAAGGTCATTACAGTGGACTCCTGGGTGAATATGAACCAAGAACATGCTCTCATCACAAATAAAGGAAACTATGTAATGAGTTTCATTAGAGGGATTATGGCCAGCAGACTGGAGAAAATAAGTATCCCTCCTCTACTTGGTCCTGGTGAAGTCACTTCTGCCATACCGGGCTGAGTTTTGGTTGTCCCATTTCAAAAAGATGGTGTGAAAATTGGACAGTGTTCAGCAGTAGGTTGCCAAGATGCTGGGATGTGACCTACAGAGTTAGTCTGAGGGAATTTAGTTTTTTGAATCTGCTTAAGAGGAGGCTAAGGGACAATCTAATTGCAGCCTACAAAACTTGGAGGGTAGTTACAAAGATAGTGGAGCAAATGTATTCTTGGTAGCACAAGACAGTACAGACAGGTTCTGTGGTCACAAATTGTGGCTTGGTAGGTTCAGTCTGAACATTAAGAAAACATGCTTGACCAGGAAGGTGGAGCAACCCTGGAATGGGGCCCCATTCTCTTCCTTGAAGATTTTCAAGATTTGACTTAACAAGGATGGGGATTACCACTGTTGGGAAAAGTCACTATCTTGAGTGGGAGGCTGGACTAGGAGACCTCTAGAGATACCTTTCAAACATTTCCACGATCAAAATTGCTTATGGCTATGGCTTTTGTGTAAATATATTAAACTGATGTACAACTTCTGCTCCCTCTCCTCATGTTGCACAGTAGTACTGAGGGCCAGAAAATCTGAAGAGGTCATGGCAGATGGGTCCTGGCTGTTGAACAACCCTGTCTTAAGAGAAACATATTGGAAGGCTTGGCTTCATTCAAGCAAATGGCAAAAGTCCCTTTAAAAATCTTATTATATAAACATATAAAAATAAATCTGAAAAAAAAAAGGAGTAAAAAGTAACAAGATATGGTAGACAGACTCCTTGTTAGTATGTGGAAAACGGTAGCTTCAAATATTGCTCCATGTTGCAGTCCAAGGAATGTCTTGGCCTTCAGTATAGTATGAGAAGGAAAAATGACAGGCAGTACCTGGCAGATGATGATTTAGCTTGAGTTTTTTACTCTTTCATTGTTACTGCTGCTGATGACAATAACCCTCCGTGCATGCAAGGCCATTGGTGTTCAGGGAACTGGAGTCGGTGCAGCATGTTGTAGCATCTTTCCAGAGTGACTGTGGTTTGCATGTCCCATGACTATTTACCTGTTCTCTGCACTCCCCCATAGAGCAGACTCAAAATTACCGTCTTTGCTCTGAATGTGGCCAGTGCTTCAAGTAAGTGGGTGTCCAAATGTGTATCTACAGTGCATGTGGAGGAAACCGAGCTGATTTCTAAACACACTGTATAGCAGTTAGCAACCAAACGAGATGAAGAAAGCGAAGATTAATTCATGTGGAGATTTGTGATATGGCATCTGGATTACTTAAACTTCCTAAATTACCTCAAGAACTGCTACATTATACAGCACTTTAGGCTGCAACATAGCCCCTAAGTGTCCACAATTCCAGCAGAATGTTCTGAGACTGGGTAACTAAGGACAGACTTTGTGATAAGGCTTTTGCTTGATGCCAAGTTTTTCAGAAAGCAAACCACCTGATATTTTCAAGCTGGTCATTGTGTTAAACACTGAGTTATTCTGAAAATTACTATGGATGAAATAATCAATAGGAAACACAAGATGAAGACCCTATCAAATCAAATAGTACCATTTGCCAGTAATCAAATCTTGCTGCAGCTGCATTCAAATTGCATGACTCATCACGAGGCATACTGTTGTGAGGCTGAAATCATTGGGAGTTTGTCAGGCTTCAATTGGATTCAAACATTCTCCTGGGAGGGACAGGTTTCTATAATCCTGAATTTATAACATTGCCATCCATAAGAGTGTGACAACTATTGTTATAACATCACCTCTGGGGAATAAAAATATAAACCTAGCTCAATCATGCTGTTTTGATTTAAACAGGGACTGAGGATATGAAATATGGAAATATCTAAGTGTGTCTGACTATGGCATAACTGGTATTTGATGAGCAGTATTTGTCTAAGGCTCAAATACAGAGGAAGAAAAAAACCCCTATCTTCAAAATGGTAGTTAAATAGATGCATAACTAGGTCCTAGGTTGTTTACAGGGGGATTGACTGTCCTAACCTGGGCAAACACATTTGCTTTCTTTGTCTGACTGTCAGGATGGAGACCAGAATAAAATCAGAAGTCACACTCCAGGCTTATGGTCTGCTTCCACTGTAATTCCCCAGAATGACTTCCAAAGCAGTTGCCAAACGCAGAAGGATACTCGAGATACGTGGACTACAAATTATTTAAAGACCACAAGCCCCAAGAAGAGTTACATCAGTATAATGCACACCGGTAATACAGTCGGGCAATAATCCATGTTCCAGGCGAGGACTTCCTCCTCTTCAGGGTTTGTTTTGGACCCAATGAAAAATGGAGCTGTGAGGCCTCCTACTGGCTTTGTTCGTATCCCAGTCACATCTGCCATGTCGCAGGGAAGTTGCCCTGAGATCTTTGAAATACAAGTGCTGATGTAATGAAGGCAAAGACTGCCTCAGATAAGGTCTCTGATATGAAGACTAGAAACTATTTTAAAAGAAACCAGAAGAGATGAAAGCAGTAAGTGACTCACAAATACAGGTCCAACAGGAGCCATGCATGCATTTTATCTTAGAAACCAGCTTACTAAATGGATAAGGATGTTTTTTGACAGGTTACTTCATTTGTTATTATAACAAAACAGAATATGCTTTTTACATTGATATTACTCTAACAACCAAAAAGATCTTTTGATTCATATGTTCATCTGATTCAAAACTAACAGTGCACGGTCACAAGAATAATTGTTTTTTTCTTGTGCTACCTCTTTTCCACAGGCTGTAAATTGTACCAGACATAATTTTAAATTGCTCTTGGGACGAAGAACCAGATAAGTCACTATGTTTGTAATAAGAATTTATGTCTTAGTACTACTGCATATATCTTGCTTTCTCATGCAATCTAGAGAGAAGACTATAAATCCACATGTTCAAAATATTTAAGAGAATATATCTCTTACTATTTAGGAAAAGTTCTGTGTTGTCTTGTTTGTTACAATTATAGCTTTTAATAAAAGGATTGATGTCATAATTTCAAAAGCAGTCTTCCATCTGCCACATACTGGATGTTGTTGGAGCTCCCCCTTTTGCCACTGTGTTAGGCAGGAACATTCCTGATTAGGTAGCACGCAAGGTTTCACAGTTTTGTTGGCATGATCACTGACTTGGGATGTCTAGGCCTATTCTTGGACTCTGCGTTCTCAGCCCAGCAGTGATCCACCAGTCTGTTCTGTAATGGAAACATGCTCCAAGTGCTCCTCCTTTTTCAAATGCTTTCCTCAAAGACAATTTTCATTCAGATGGACTTACTTAAGACAGGTCAGCACATGACCATCCAATTTATTTGTCCCCAAGGAAAACTTAAGAAAGCCAATGTGGACAATACTAGATTCACTTTTAGATAAAACTGTAGCATGAAATAGAAACTATACAACAACCATATAGGTAGGTTTAAGACCTTTCAAATCATTGTGACCTTAAAAAGCAGAATTACTATGTAATAAATTTTGATGATAATTCAAAGGAAGCATATTCAGTAGGACTGTGTGGAAAGATTCAGTACACACAGCAAGCAGTCTTCACAGCTAACAGCTGCCACACAGAAGGAGATAACTTGCACTGGGAACTTGAAATGAACAAAAAAATGAACAGGAACCAATAAGGGAAATCACAGCACAGATGTACAAGCAATCATAACACTCCTTGAATTACTAATTCATAATCTAGGTTCTTGAACTCATTCAAACTTTGGTAGACACAAATGAACAGCGTAAATGAAAGTCCCAAGTGTTAGGTAGAACCTGAGCAAGTTTCTAGCCCAGAAAGAAAAAGGACAAAGCCTGAACAAGTATAAAATGCCTGTAGAGTCTGGTACTGAACTTTGGATAAAGTTCCTCTCAGGCTGTGGTTCCAACTTTTGTGAAGAGCTGACTTGTACTACAGCTAATATTTCTTCAGGAGCATGATAAATTACTTGACAGGTCGAAGAGCCTAGGCAAGCAAAGGTGAAGAGATAGGCTAACTTTAGCTCATCTGTCCACAACAGAAAGCGTATTTTTCTCACAGAACTCCCCTGCTCGCAGTTGCACTGATACCCTGCATGTGCAGTTGTTATTCACACCTATGTTGTCTGAGGGTAATGTCTATATCAGATACTAGAAATGACTTCATGGAAGTGTGTAAAGCCAAGTCTTTGATTTAGGAAAATAAACAAAAATATTTTAAAATGTGCGTATGAAACAGAAAGTACGTAGAGGTTCTGTATCAGACGCATGAAGTTATTCATGAGTTTGTCACTACAAGTGCCTGTATCACTTCAGCCCTCTTCTTAGCCTGCCAGGTCAACTTGGTTGATAAGGTGTTCTGAACAGAAGTTACTTCCAATGAACTTATTACAGAACCTGTTAAAATGGTTACTTGATTTTAATAGCAGATTCTGGGCACTCTGTCAACAAGAACAGCTTATACCATTATTAAACACGGGCCAGAAAATTACTCTGGTCTCTTCTTGTTTGAGATTAGTTTTACACAGAGCAAACATTATGTTGCAAATTGGTAAAACTTCTGGCTAGCTGCTCTCTAGAATGGATTGTATTAAGAAGTATATTGTATTACACCATGCACATTGTGTCAATAACCTTATAGAATGAGCATTGTTTTTAGATGTTTCCTACAGTATTACATTGAACTGTTTAGTTCTCATACCACAAGTATAATTAAGATATTTAAGTTACTAATGCCATGTTTCTCATTTTTTGTCAAAACCCACATAATTCTATATTTTTAAAAAACTCATGGAAAAATATTGCTGACATATTGGAGGACACATGGTTTTGGAAGCATTACTTTAATCCCCAGGAAGTTTTTTAATAAAAATGGATTTTTCTACCTCAAGTAGATATCTGAAAAAAGACTTTCTCATAAATATTGAATGTAGAAATGTCCTTAAAGTAACAACTGGCAAAGCTCCATCTTAAGTAATAAAACCTTAATAAAGTTCACCTTTGGTTAACGATGTTTTTCTCCTTCTATTTTTTTTTTTTTTTACTAAATTCCAGCTGTTAATAGCATAATCAATTGTGTCCCTACATTACTTCTATAAATATCCACGTTATTCCCTGTAGAATGCCACCAGAATTGCACCAGATGTGAGTTTGACATGATGCCCTTTAGATGCAGATTTTTCAGTTTAAGGTAAAGCAATTCTGATCCTCCTAAGACAGACCTAACCATTCCCTTCACTTTTTTTCTCTCCAGCTAATGCCGTTAAAGCCAATGGAACATAAATACACATACATCTTTGGAGAGTCAAATGTAATAGTAGCAGAAGATATTGATGCTCAGGAAAGTGTAATTGGGCCAGTAGATCTGGTTTGCTGGAAAAGTTAAATTGCCCATTATGCAGGCACACCTGGTAAATATCAAAATACCAAATGCCTAATGCACTACTGTGTTACTCCAGGTTTATGTCAGGGAAACCCTATATGCCTAAGCAGGGGGTTTTATAGGCCCAAGGGCCCAAGGGTCAAATTCCAACCCTCTGGAGTCCTTCCCCCCTTAAACCCAGCTTTTTAAACATATTTAGTGATTTATTTTCTATTTTAGTGTCCAGCCATCTTTGACGTCATCCCAGAAACCTAAAAGGAATTCGAATATCATTTACTACAAATGGAAACGAATCTTAAGCTTCCAATTTCTAGTGCTCAGATGGTCTTTAATAGGTGCTGGGAAAGTAGCAGTGAGAGAGACCAGCTCCTCCTTACTGAAGAGCAGAGGACATCCTGCCCCACTCTTAAAAGCAAGGGTTTAGACAGCTGTCTTGAAAAGATTGGTTTTGGCTTGTGAACCCTTTTTGAACAGAAATGATTTGTGATTGCTACATCCAGATGTCCAAAAATGTGGGATTTAAAAGACCAGCCTTCATTTCAGTTTCTCCTGCTGATGTCTGTGTGTCATCCTAACGCTGCTCTTCTTTCAGCCTCCCAGTTGCCACGTGTCCTGTTCCTGCAGTGTCCACCACTGTAGTGTGTGAGTGTTACCTAGCTACAGCTATGCCATGGCATCGAATTTGTTAAGCACATTTGAAATGGTCTGATATTGGTGATTTCCTGAATGCTATACAGTCGTTTTCATTTTTAGAAATTGGAATTGTTCCCCAGAACTGTTACTCCCTTTTCTACCTAATGATTTTCTAGGATAGGTCAAACCTCTTTGTTTTCTAGGAAGGGAAGGAAGTCACATTGTTTTATGGTGTTAATAGCATTAAATATGTAGTAACTTACAGCTTTTTTCCTTCTTTCTTCTTCATTTTTATATCCAGATACTCCTTTTTCTCCCTTTTGGTAATCGCTGCTGCAAACAAAATCACTGTTCTATAGTGACATAGCCACAGTCTGCCGACATGCAGCAAAATGTCACTGACTGCAGTTGCTGTTACGTGGAGCCTTTCCCAAGGCTACAGATCTGGCAAGCCTAACTAATGTAAATCTTATTCACAGACATTGCCCCACTGCAATTAACAAGGGCAATGTTTGCTGGTCTGAGCTCACATTTTCATGTTTTGTAGCCCTGTGAGCAGCACTTCCAGGCTTTCCTCAAGTATGTTCCTCCCAAGTGTGTATGCCCCTTTAGGAACCATTTCCCTGACACGTACCCTTACCCTGAATTTTGTATAGCCTCATAATGAAACAGAACATGGAAAGAGATTTAGGATTGAGTTTGCCTAGCTAACATACAAAAGTAATTTGGCAGCTGGGGTTCCATGGGGAAGGATGTAGGCAGGAAAAAACACTGTCTGGTTCACAATGAATAATTTGAAATCCTCACAAGCCTAGGTACTTACTGACAAGCCCAGCAACCAATGTATCTGGGGTTATTCTTATTTGAAAATGCTTTCTTTTTCCCCCCATTACCTGTGTTTAAGCATCCATTGATAATATTGCAAATAATCAGGAGTAGTTAGTCTTATCAGGTCCCAACAGAATAAGTTATAGTGTGCTATGTAAATTATTATTTAAATATTATTAAGTAGCATTAGCTCTATGGTAACAAGCAATGGAACATTCTGTACAAACAGATAAGCCTGCTCTTCCTACGCCTGTATCTGGGGTGCTGTGCAGAGTTTGTTCTCAGAGGGAGAAGGATATGATTACTGAGATAAAACAAAATCGCACATTACAGTCATTATGGGGAAGAGGGAGGGAGAATGTTAAATGTATTTAAACTGCAGGAGGTTAAAACTGTGTGCCAAAAATCTCTGAACATGTCAGGATTAATAACAACTGGAAGCATGAGCAGAGATGATTCTCCAGTCCTAATGCACAGTTCAGCATTTAAGGTGCCAGGTTGCTGAGCTTATCTTTGATTTATCAAGCTTTTTCTTTCTATTCCAATAGCCCTCCCACATAATGGGTATCACTGATGATAAAGAGGGTACACAAATGCTAAACAATAAATTCATTTCTTACCTCTGGTGTAGATAAGGAAAAATCTTCCAATACACTGGATTATGCCTTCATGCTCTTGAGGAATAACTAAGGGGTAGCAGTTACAGGAAGGTGTCCCTGCTCATGGCAGGGGAGTTGGAGCTAGATGGTCGTTAAGGTCCTTTCCAACCCTAACCATTCTATGATTGTATGATTAAGAAGAAATCAATTTAAAAAAATCCCGATTCAGAAGCACATTCTTAATGAAATGATGTGAGACAACAGGAAACTCAGAAAAAGTATGTGGCTTTCAAATAAAAACATAGTGCTTTTGAACCAAACCTCCTGCAATGAGATCAGAAAGCAAGCCCTTTAGATCCATGAGGTGTAAAATCTGAGCGAAGTGGCATGTGAGTGACACTGACTGATTGCATTTCAAGCTGCATTTGAAGTCAAGACCTTCACCACTAAAACATATGCATATCCTGCTCCAAATGGTCAAATTCTACTAATCAGCATGATGGTATGTTTTCATCTTTTGACAGCCAGTAGGGCCACTTCTTTGATGGTGTTTATATAACTCTTATATGGGTAAGGCAGCCTATTCTAAGCATTTATAAGCCCCCAGTGTTATGTTAATGAGCAAAGTTTTAAGATAAATGCTTGCTTGGGTGTGAATTCTAAAAGCATGAACTAAAAGGAATACCGTTCATAGCTGGTAGGCTTTAATATCTTATAATGTATGTGTGCTAGAAAAGGATGAAACCTTCCATTTTCTGGCAGGGTTCTTAGATCTTACTTGCATCAATTTCATCAAGGATCAGTGCAAGTTAGTGGTGACAGCTACTTGCACTCTCAGTGTCCAGAGGTAGGAAGCAAAGCTACTAGTTTCTGATAATACAATATTAGTCCCTCTAATTAATAGCATTTTCTACATAAAAATCCCAATTATTTCAATACTATGTCTATTCTACAACAGAAGGACTAAGTCACAGCTTGACAAAACATCTTGCCCTGAGATTAAGCAGAGGATCTACAGCAGATTCAGGAAAGCACCCTAATGCCTGACGCAGTCCGTGGTCCCTGAAGGGTCTTAAACTGACACTATGCTGGAGTCAGCCTTAACTAGATCCTAGGCCTACAGTTTAGTAATGAGAATAAGAACAGACAAGTCTCCAAATTCTACTCCACAACACGCATGAATAAGTGCTATAAAAATAGCAAATATGGCAAATGCAATAGTGGGTTTTGTTTTGTTTTAGAGGAATGACAGAGTAAATCTGCTAATTGTACATGGGCCAAGCAGTCATCAGCCTTTAATATGTATGACCTATGATGTAAGACTTTCTATCTTTTCTGCAGCCAATCAGTCATGTTAGATGTAATGGGAGCTATATACGGTTACCCTAGTGATAATAAATCCTGTAAATTATTCTGGAATAAAAACAGTAAAAGAATGATGATTTTTCTTTCCCACAAGACAAGCCAGATGTTTAAGGGTATGCCTTTAAGCCAAATCACATTTTGTCATGAAGCACAACTCAAAGCCAGAGCCAGCACAAAATCAGTCACAAAACTGGAACTGAAACTGTGACTAATGAACAGCTGGATGGAGGGCAGCTCATCATATGGGTTTGCCATCAGGATGCCACTGTCTCAGTGGAAACTGGGTGGCCAGGGAGGACTGGATCTCAGACTTACAGGGCACTACTGGAGATACTTGTCAGTTCAAAACGAAGCCAACACACTGCAATGTTTGTTTTAAGGGTTGGCTGTCACTTCAAAACCAGACCCAGGGTCTCTGTTTGATGGTGGGTTTGGGCTGCTCTGAGTGAGAAGTCTCGAGAGGGAGTTGCTGCAGACCAGGGGCTGTAGTTTGTGCACTAAAAGTGCTCTGGGGGCTGGGAGTGAGGAGGCTGGAAGAGCTGCTGACTGGTGAAATGTTTAGCCCAGTCTCAATTTCCAGCATATCACAGTTTCTGGCACAGATGGGATGTGCTGGGGATGAGGCATCAATACTCTAAACTCAGCCCACAGCGAGCACAGCAGTGCCTACAGAGGGTCAGTTTGTGTCTTGCACGGGACACTTGGAGGCTGGATTCCTTAGAGGCTCTAATGAAACTATGTGTATGGATCAGAGGGTAGGCATGTGGATACTGTTAGAAATGCAATGTCACTTTAGTGCAACATTCTAGAGGGGTCTTCTGTTTTCCCTTGCCTGATCCAAGACCTTTCCTGGATTTACTTTTTTACAACCTAGAAGAAGTTTGTTCTGCTGTTTTAGAGGGTGGATTGGGAGGCTGGCATTTTCTCAGTCAGTCCTATCCCCCATTGCCCCATTGTCCCAATGCAGCATGAACGAGAAAAGGTCAAGAAAAAATCCGATTATAGAACTGCAAGCTACACTCAGGAGGGGAAAGCGGGAAAAGGGGAAAGATACAATAGCATTTGCTGTCACTGTATCGTTTCTAGCCAGGTCAAGGCAAAAAAGTCTTGCTTCCTACCTTGATAAACCATTAGTAATAGGTCAGGAGTCAGCGGCTTCCCTTATCGGCATCAGGAACTTAAATGTCAGCGATTAAATGTTTCCATGGAGATCCCCTGAGCTTCACTAATGTGGGCACATTATTTACACCCACACTCTGCCAGAGAAATGATAATGACAGCACGTTTGTTGTGCCCCAGCATATCTGAAACAAGCGGTGCAGCTGGACTCTGAAGCGGTATCTCGGGGCACAGAGCCAAGATCTTGGGGATGTGAGAGACACTTGTTCACCTGATTTTTGGAAATGGCTCTTGCTGGAAAGAAGCAACCAGCGTTTTTAGCGTTACATTCTGGACAGATGACTCCAGTGCAGGGGAACTGTCACAGCTGCTCAGTATTAACAGATGAATTCTTGCAGGAGGCTGCAGTAGGTAGTACATCAACCGTGTGACCTACATAGACTGTGCACACTTCAGTTGTTAATTTATTTCAGCTGGGGAAAAAGCAGATAAATTCACGATCAGAGGAGTGGGGGAATATCTTGTTTGTTCCAAATTGGTTCAGCCTGGTTCAAGCTGATTATCTCGCAGGGGAGTCACTCCAGAGTGACTTTCTCCATTAGTATTAATCATTGAAGTGTGAAAATCACTGGTGCTATTTTGATGAATACTTCTGCCATTTAAATAAATGCATTTTCACTCCCTTCCACTAGCATGAAAATTGTCGTTATGATGATACAACTACAAGTGAATTTTGACGTCATGTACACAGCATGTGTAGCATGTTGCTGAATATTTACTTTCCATCTATGGTGATGTGGAAAGGAGGCGTTTTAGACAAAACAGAAGTCCCATGGAACTTCTTACAGCACTTTCTGCAGTCTGAGCAACTGCATACATATGGCTACGAAAATATTGTGTTTGGTAATCTAATAAAATAATTTCATGTATGATAACCTCATGAGATGCACAACTGTATATTTTAAAGCAGTACAGGCATTTTTACTGTTAAGCAATATTAAAGTATACGTTTTTTCTATGAAATATTCATAGTGAAATAAAGCTTAGACACTGATTGTTGTGCAGATCAGGCAGGTTCTTTCACAGGCTGTCCTTTTTTCCTCCTGAAACACAAAAACCACTGGAAGATATGAATAGCAAATGTATGTGATAGAAATGCCTGAAGTTTTTATCACGTCAAATCAGATATACAATGAGCAACTTAGATTCTCATCTCCTCCACTAACACTGGCTTTCGCATAAAGTAGCTCAGCCCTAGAGTCACACAGCCTTCTCCCAGTCCCTGGATTTGTGGGCTTATACCATGGAGCATATTCCCAAACACACTATCTCCAAGTCCTAGAGGAAGCAGAGGTTTGTATTTTGGGGAGAGAGGATGGGGATTTTTAGTTTGGAGCAGAACATGTTGGAACACTGGAAGCAGGCAGTGTCCCCCGAGTGCTGGGTGCTCAAGCAAGACTCCATTGTGCTGAGAGTTTTCTCTTGATTAGCGAAGAGGCTGAATCTAGATCTGGGTCTTCACTGAACAGCTGGGTTGTAGCCATGTTTTTGCAGTATTATTCCTGGAAGTATCAATCCGTATGATGACATTCCTGGGAAGGTAACACAGCACTGCTAAGTCTTATTTAGTGTTGTGGCTTAACTCTGGCTAGAAAAATACCACAAAGCTGCTGTCAAAAATCCCCCTTCCCCTCCTCCAGTGGAGGGGAAGAATTGGAGGAAAAAGAAATAAGGAAGCTCATAAAATTTAGATAAGAACTATTTACTAATTTAAATTAATATATACAAATACGAGTACTAATAATTAAAATAATAGAAAATAAAACATACGATACAGTTGCTCACCACCCACTGACCAATGCACAACCAGGTGCTGAGTAGTGAGAGTCAGACCCAGAGAGACCGAGTGCTGCAGCCCAAGAGCGATCACAGCCCAAGGGCCAGAGACTGAAAGCTATCACAGCAGATTCCAAGTGAACCCTATCAGTAGTAACATGACCAGGAAAACTAAACAAACCCACCAACTCCCTCATGAACAAGCCAGCACAATAGTTAGCAAAGCAGCTAACGCAGGAGTCAGGGAGAGTGTTAGCAAGTGTACGGGAGTGAACGAGAGAGAGAGAGAAATAGCTCCTGGACCCCCTCCTCACTTCAGCCCTGAGCATGACGTACTATGGAATGAAATACTCCCTTGATCAGTTTGGGTCAGGTGCCTGAACTGTGTGTCCCCTGCACTGCCTGTAGTGAGACAGCGAGAGCTGGGAATACAGCTGCAGGATCAGGAGCAGAGAAAGACCTAGAATCTGGTGCAGGCATTCCCCAGTGCCAGCTATGAACTTATCAGTGCTGCTTTCTGCATCCAGGAACACAGTTTTCTAGCAGCTATGGTAAAGAGATTTAACTCCTTCCTGACTGAACCCAGCACAAGTGTACAGCTTAAATGTAATCCTTTCTGGAAGTGTGGCTGATCCATAGGAAGATGCAAAAAACTTCCCTGTATCAAATCTATTAAAAGCTATTTGTTTATCCCTTTTTAAAAGAGAAACACTGATAGTGAGGACAGTTGTTTGGATATAGTAAGGACGGTATGGTCAAGTTCATTAAAAAACGGTCTTGGATTAATTGTTGCTGATCTTGCTTCAAACATTCTATGCTTTGAAAAAATGCAAGACAAAAATATTAATTAGGTTCATAGTGAATTTGAAAAGAGGATTCTTCTTTTATCAGTGATGCTAATGAACTTACCAGCTACAAAGTAGATTTTTGATGTGAGTACTCTTTTCAATTTGAACTTGAAAAAGATCTGGCTTATTAAACATTGGGGAAAAAAGTAGCAATGGCAACCTCTGAGTCTTTTAAATAGGAAGCTGAGCTTGTTGCTTCTTGGCCACTAGTTTTATTCTTTTGGCTAGGAAAAAGAGGAAATCACCTCAGTTTCACGGCTGCAAATGGAGGTAGCTCTTTCAACCTAGAAGTTAGTGAGTAACTGTCCACACACATATAAGTGATATTGGTAGTTTTTATCAATTACCACGTAAAGTTGAAATCTCAGCAAAGAGGTGGCTGGCTGAATGAGTGAGAATCCAGTGCATCCACGATATGCAAGCTTAGGTCATAGAAATCTTATCTAGTACATTGGCCAAATCTATAGTGTTGTTTCCTATGTTATTCTTCTTCAGAAAGCCTTGGCCCTTTTCACTTCAGTTAAATCTGATCCAGCTGACCAGTCAGTTCACACATGCTTTGTAATGAGATCTGCAAAAGCCCAGAGGTGTGTCAAAGAAACACTTAAGCTAACTGCAGTCAACTTGCTTTTGATGTGTCCTGGTTGGAGGTCAGTCATGCTGTGTAAGCAGAGACCACACGTGGGCTCCATTCAGAATTAGTTCTGGTCCATCTGGGTAATTAGCTTATGAGTGATAAGCAATGTTGCTTGATGTACTCTGATGTACTGGACAGATGTACCACATCCCCAGCATTAGGAGTACTGAATGTGAGGAAGTGTGTAAAAGGCATCTCTTTCCACAGGTCCCACCCACTCACACTCTCACCTTTATGTTTTAATCATGACCACTAGTGGTGCAAAGGACATATGTTACCTAACCTGCATAAAGGTTAAAGAGAAAACATTCAGTGCAGCAGGAAACAGAGAGATGTGGCTACAAAATCTGAGGTTTAGGGACCAAATTCCAAGATCCTGAACATGTCCCTGGGCCCAATGCTGCCTCATCCTCCCTGCAAGCCAATGGTTAAACACTGTCCAAGGAGACCTTTTGAGAACCTATTTGCCTGGAGAACATCAGCCCACTTCACTCATGCTTCAGACAAATGGTTTAACTACCAAGCTGCGAGATTTCCTGGAGCTGAAATGTCATTTCTCACTATGGTCCAGGAGCGATACCATTATTTTGACTTCCTCTCCACTTTAAAATGATAAATCTGTATAACAAGGAGTTAGAAAAGCATGCCTGATATTCATTTTAAATCTGGACATCCAATAGAGAAAAATTGCCATATATGCCTTGCAATAGAACACTCCGTTCTTAATTCTTCTACAAAGAAAAAGCAAAACACGTTGAAAATATCTTGCACTGTGACTCAAGCTTTTACATCTTTTTCATTTATTCATGTTTCTTTACACTGCTGCTTGCTTTTTCTGTAATACCACATACCCTTTTAGAGACCCATAGGAATTGCTCCAAGTCTTCAGTGTAATATTCTATATCATATTTTGCTTTACATTGTACTTCTGTCAATATGGCAGGTTTTATTGCTGTGCTACGTTGCATCCTGAGCAGTGAAGCACAGCTTGCTTGCTTTAGATCTGTAACGTGGAAAGAAGGACTGTTAACTATTGATCCTTGTCAGGAGATACATGAAAATCTAACACTTGAAATAAACCCACTACTTTTACAAAATGAATACTGAATTTCAACAAATTTTGAGACAGAGAAAATCATTAATATATCTAGTTCAATATAGCTAGTATCTGATAGTACAGAGAAAGTATTCTTTCCCTCCACCTCCATACTGTATCCTTTCTTCCCCTCACACTAAATATGGCTTAGTTTAGTGAAAGCTCTTTTTCTGTAGCATCTCTTTTTTTGATCTGTGAGGCAGCAGATTTTATCTGGACCTGGGGAGGAAATAAGATGATGATATGTTAAAAAAAGTTACAGGACTTAACACAGTAATTACATCATTATTATAAACATATGTAGACACAGAGAAAATATTTTAAATCCTTTGCTACTGCTACATAACATGTTAATGAATTTTCAGTCTGTGGGAACAGAGGAGCAAAATAGTATTAACTCTGTGATTTAAAGTAAGTATTCCCTTTAATGTGAATCTGTGTTTGGCACTTTATTGCTGCATTAAAGTACAATCTGTCCTGGCTTCTTGCTGGATAAAGGTGAAATAAAATGATCATGAGTAGTGCTACCTTTTGTCTGCAGTGTGCTTATCAGAGCAGCTGGAATAACACACAAAACCAGACCAATAATAAATATGCAACTTCTGTTCAGATCTTCCCAAGTCAAGACCTTCCCTATTCAACCTTTCACGTTTACAGAAGAAGGAGCGAGGCAGGTAATGCTTCCATCCAGTAGAATAAATAGCTTGTCCATGTTTCCCTTTTCCTCATGCCTTCCTTCTGCTTACTCTTACACTGAGCAGCACAATGTTTTGCAGCAGTCTGTGTAGGAGATCTCTGCTGACTGTCAGAGAATCGTGAGCTAGGACAGATCCCCAGGGCTAGTCTGCGTCTTCTGACAAGAGAGACGGTAAGAGGCTGAAGCGGCCAGTCTCTAAGGCGCGGTGGGAAGAAATTAATGTGTTGTAACAAGATCTCTGGGTTTATTACTAATGCTAGTGTATTGTAGAAGGTAAAAAGGCAATTTGTTTGAATTCTGTGAACAATGCATAGTCTCTGTCCCTAGTTTATTTTCTTTGGGGTGTGTCCATACAGATGTATGTACAGAT
>NW_010241890.1:53848-70384 GCF_000690775.1 Eurypyga helias | reverse complement strand
GTCACGCCGTGTCACTGCAGCAGGACCTCGCTGTGCTGGGCTGCAGGGACCCAAGGGCCGGAGTTGCCTGTTGCTCTCATCGCCCTCGACCGGCTCCCCGCAGCCCAAGGGGGTGGAGGTGTCACCCCTGGGAGGGCTCTGCTTTGGCAACAGGATGTGGTTTGGGATGCGACAAGCCCAGCAGCGTGTCATCCCTCCAGCATCGCAGTCTGGACCTGTGCCAGCCCAGAGATGCCCCTGTGCTGCTTCGTGCACCAGCCTGTGCGGAGAGTTGTGCCTGTGGAGCATCTCCCACCAGCTGCTCTGTGGCCTTAGGTGTCACCAGCGTCTCCCCTTTAGTGGCCAGACCCAGCCTGGCCTCCTGCTACGCTCAGGCTCCCCGAAAGGACGCTTAGCTGCTTTGGTCGGTGTAAACCCTAAGGGAGGAAAAGGCTGGGCTGATTCAAATCACTAACGAAAGCGGGAGAAAAGAGCTTTCAGACCTTTGTTTTCATGTTTATTAAAACCTCACCGCTGTCACCCCAGCACCCGTTGACTTTGCTAATGGCTTGTTTTCAGGGCTGCTGCTGCTCTCGGTGCAGCAAAAACGTGCTCAGGCAGCTGTGGCTGGTGCTGCTAACCCTGCTGATGAAGGGACTGCTCAACAGCTGCAGTTTATTTCGTCTTTCCATTTAGACTCATTTTCTAAATCTTGGTTGGATGCAAAGCCTTGCCAACTCCCGGGGTATGCAGAACGTCAACACTTGAATTTTCGTGTGTGTCTGGGGGTCTGGTTGGTTTTTTTTTTTCCTTGTTTGAAGCAAAAACTTGGAGTTGCAAATTGTTTCCCAAACATGATTGCGGAGTGTTTGGGAGCTCCAGGTGTTGCTCATATTAGAATTTAAACCTAGAAAGATGAGAAGATGGAGAGCGAGAGCCTGGCAGCGGTGGTTGCGGTGGTTACATGCCTCGGTTCCAGTGCCTGCGGAAGGCTGGCAGGCTGGGGTGGTGGCTGGGTGCATCCTTCGGAGCGGGGCTGGGTGATGCGCTGCGGACTTCTGCAGGGAGGCAGCCGGGTAGCGTGCAGCCTGGGCTGTTGCACAGCGAGACCAGGGCTGCGTTTGGGTTGAGGCTGGCTCCGGCATCGCTATGTTGTCCTGCCGAATTGAAGCCGGGGAGCACAGTGGTCTGCCTTCCCTGGCTTCGTGTGGCTGACACTCTCCTGCTCCCTGTAGGTCCGCAGTCCAGTCGGGGTGGCAGGAAAGGGTTGAAAAGTGTCGGAGGTGGTTGTATGGAGGGGGAAGCTGTAATGCCAGTGTGTATTGATTTGGGGTAGAGCATTAGGGCTCCCACCATCAGCCCCATGGCTCTGGTGCTGTAGGATGGTGCAGCTGGCCAGTCCTTCCTCCCACCTAGAGATCAGGGCACCCCACTTTGGAGAAAAGCAAACCAAAACTGTCACCTTGTGCATCTTGCTGAATGTGAAAATGAAGAGGTGAATTTTGCACTGAGAAAGAAGAACTGAATCCAGACGAAAGCATCTGCAGAGGGGTACCGTACATCGCTCATACGGGGTATCTCCCTGTGCTGCGGCAGCTCTTGGGGCTGAGGGATGCCAGAGGTGGCAGCGGCTTCGATATTGGCACGGTGCTCTGGCCACGGCGGGGACTGGGCTGTGGTACCTGCTCGGTGGCACGGGGACTGCTGTGGTGTGGTACCTGCTCAGTGGCACGGGGACTGCTGTGGCCTTGCCATGCTGCAGCTCACCTGGGGTGGTTTCAACTTCTCTCTTTTGTGTGACCACTGAGCTGTTCCTGGCACGACAGGGCTGCCCATTTTTGCATTCTTGTTTTGCAAGTGGAAAATTGTGCATGAGTTTGCTGGGGGAGAGACACTCAGGTGAGTGCATTGAGGCTCCTGCTGCTTCTGAACTCTGCTCCTGTCAGCACTTCGAACTTGTGCTGGGCAGTAGGTGAGAGGATGGGGAGGAGGTGGGATGAGGTTCCTATGGAAACTATACATTCCCCCCCCCTTCCCCCCACTGCAGGCGTTTCACTGCAGCCTGATATGTCCTCCATCACTGCAGCTTCATGCTTTGCAGCCATGCTCAGCCAGGGAGGTGTTTCAGGCTGGAAATGTCATTCCTGACTGCAGTGGAGGAAAATGTGACCTGTGGATGTGATCCAGGCTCTGTAACTGCAGCTCACATTCTCTTCTCTCTACAAGACTTCCCTTCAGCTTCCCTAGGAGGCTCAGTGTGGCGTGACTCCCCATCCTCACCTTATCTGGTGTGGCCGGAGGTGGTGTCGGGATATTTTTGTCACTGGTCCACTTCTAGCCCTTTCTTTGCAAGGATCCCACCCATCCAAAGCCATTTCCAGGGTGTCTCCAGGTGACCTCTGCAAATCACTGAGGGTTGCCTCCACCTTGTGCTGTGTGTGTTGGGTCAGGGTTGTTCACCTTCCCGAAAGCGCAGCTGGTTACGTGGGTGTGATACGCACGAGGGTCCGATGGTGAGCATCACCCTGTGCTGCAGCCCAGAGGGGGGGACAGGACCTTTCACCAGTGCTTGCTGCTGGCGCCCAGCCCTCTTCACTGGCCTCCGGGGTGGGAGCCTGGGGAGTGACCACAGCTCCTGGGCGCCTTTCCCAGCATGGAGACCAAAAATTGACGTTCCCGTTTTTCTGATCTCGTCTTTGGCTACCAATTAGCACAACGTGAGAACTTGTCTCCCTGATGATGCGCCTGCGTGACTCCTTGGATGCTTTAATTGCAGGGTTTTCAGCAGGCAGAGTTCGATGAAATGGTAATTGTTGTGATTGTGTGCCATGAGGTAACTGAAAGACCCAAAAGACCAGTTACCCAAAAGACGCAGCTCTTTGGCGAAGCTTAATTAGGAAATAGGGACACTGTTGGGAATGGCTCTGTGATGCGATTTTCCTAATGAAAGCTACTGAATAGGCAGCCTTGTAATGAAGAACAGACTCCTGAGGGGCACTGCCAATTGCTCTTCTCTAGTGTTAATTTTGTATTTCCTCCCCATTGTTTCAAATACCCTCTTGGAAAAGCTTGAAGATAAAATGCTTTATTTTCTTAGCCTTGTATCCTGTTTGGCAAGCCACGATTATAGGATGTGCATCTGGAATACATGAGTGGCCAGGCATGAGCTCCTTCAGACTTGTTAATCTCTGATTTCAAGCGCTGCCACTAAGAAAAAAGGCAACTGGCTTGCGGTCGGTGATCGGCATCCTCGCCAGAGTGGTGCAGCGGGAGATGCTCAGCTGAGTTTGCAGATGCATCACTGGAAGAGAGCTGCCTCCACCGAGTGTGAAGGCAGCACGATGCTACGGGAAGCGCGGTTTGTTTGGAAACAGCCCGTCGGGGTTTCATGTTCGAGGCTTGCTGTTTTCATCTCGGATGTCTTCTCTCCTTGCAAGTGTGATCTCTGTATTTAACCGTAACCTGCCACATCTGAGAGTTCACCCAGGATAGAGTCTCCTGCTGGTAAGAAAGAGCCTGGAGGTCAGATTCTGCCTGGGACAGCTGTGTGGTCCAGGGCTCTCACCTGCACCACACCATTCCCATCAGGGGGGTAGTGAGCCCTCGGGGCTGTGTCAGCTGGCTGGGCAGTGGAAAGTGCTGCAGATGTTTTTAGGCAACAGATGTGAGCGTGACCCTCTTGCTGAGTTAAAAGGAGAATAAGAAAATGCTACCTGGCTGGGTGGTACAGTCCTGTGGTGCTGTGACAATGATTAACGACTCAGAGCTGCAGGGGGACCATCCGTGTTTGTAAGGGAGACAGGGATGGGGTTTGGGTTTCCCTTGGATGCTTTGTTTTGTTGCCTGAAATTCCTGCAGTGCTTGGGGTGAGGGCAGTTGAGGTGCTCTTGAAATGCTGCTAGTCCTTATTTTGTGGTGGCTTTACGTAGAAATGATCAGATCCTGGCATAAGCAGTTCATGTGATGAGGGTGCTTGGGAATGGCAGGAGCATCGTCCCCTGGGTCATGCCGCTCAGGGGTCCCCGCCGCTGCTGCGACGTAGCAGGAAGGGCTCAGGTTCAAATCCAATCTTGTGACTATCCTTAGCAGCTGCTGCAGCAGGGAATTTGCCATCTATCCTGTGTTGGAGGGTTTTGTGCTGTAACATCGAGGTATTTTCAGTATTGTGTTAACGTCTGTTCCCGTGCAGCTCTGCGTGGATGGGTGTATGGATGGGGTGTGAACACTTTAGGAAAGATCGTGTAGTCTTGAGCTTGCAGAAGTGGTTTTCAGCCCTTCCATAAAGGCCATTCTTTGTTGTCACAAATTAGGATGAAATGCTTCCCCTTTCAGCTGCTTCCCCCCATCACTGTCTATTTAAACCCTCAGTTTAGGGCTTCTCTGCAAGCAAGCTCTCATCCTTTCAGGTGGCATTTCCCTTTTCTTGTTGTTTCTGGCAATCTGTACATGTGAAACTTCACTCATGTTTCTTCCTTCTCAGTGTCCGTGTGGGGATGCACACGCCGTGCGCAGCCTGCCATCGCCGCGGCTGCGTCATGGAGTTACGGTGCCTATCAGGTACGTGGGCTTTTCAGTCCGACCGAGCACACTCCAGCCTTGCAGATCCAGGCTGGGCGACATCCCTGTTGCTTCTCATCCGTGAATCGTGCTTAACTGAGAGGGCTTCTGCGTGAGGCTTGCCTCCCTGGATCAATTAGCTGGATTGCAATCAAAGCCAACAAGCCTAATGTCCCTGAAGGGCTGCTTATTAAATGCTAATTGTTCCCAGGTTGATCTGGTCTGAATGACAGTGTGTGTCTACTTTTTTAGGGATCTCAGATGGTGTGAAGGAATGTCTACATGGGTCTAAATCCATGTCTGCTGGCACAGAGCACACCTAGAGCCTGGGGACCTCCTTTGTGGTGGGTCCTGAGCTGCTGGATTGTACTGCTGGGTTTAGAAGTGATGGCAGGATTTAACAGCATCCCACCTACTCCCTGTGGTCTCCAACCAGAATATTACCACGAGTGTGATGCTTTAGAGTGAAGGGAGAGGCCTGTGACTCTGCAGAAGTTGGGCACTGGCAGTCACCATCATGCCAGTTCCCAGGAGCTCAGCTCATAGTGAAGAGCTGAGCCAGGGGCTGGGCCCCGTGATGCTCTGCCCATCATGGGAGGAACTGGGGGCTGGAAGGGGTTCGGGCTGCATTTGCTGCTCTCCTGATCTTTGCTCCTGTGACATGTGACTGGGGGGATTTGGGGACTTGCTCGGCATTTGGGACATCAGCTGGTCATCTGCAGGGTTTGGCACATCTGGGATGCAGCAGTGAGCTCCAGCACGGCTTGAGCCTGCCTCTTCCCAGGGGTGGACACAGGGTTTGGAAAGGTTTCATGCCCTGGGCTCACCCTCTCAAATGGCAAGTGTGGATGCTGCTGTGATATTTCAGTGCCATGGGCTGTTTGAAGGTGCTGAACAGCCTGGTGAGCTTGGCCACTGCTGGCCATCCCACCACTGGGTGGATGCTCATCTTGGTTTACCTCCTTGTTTGGAGACTTCCTTCCTTCTCATCAGTGATGATGGTGGTGCTGTGGTTGTACCGAGTCCTCTGCTCAAAGTGGGGCTCGCGGCCTTCTGTGAGCTTTGGGAGCACGTGTGAATCACAGTCCCGCTTGGCCTGAGGGTGATGGGGAACAGCCAAAAACGTCCTTGCCATCATCTGTCTTTTGTGGCGCTTCAGCCAGTGGTGCTGGAAGTAAATTGAAGGTTTTGGGCAACCAAGCCAGGGACTGAAAAGGCTCCTGGGTTCCCAGCAGGGCCTCCACAATGGCAGGAAGCAACTTCTAAAGCTTCCTTTGGATACACAGGGCCTTGGGGGAAAGATTTACTTGCTTGTTTATGCTGTAAGTTAATCTATTTAGTGGGTTTGGCATTAAAGCTCACAAAAAGCCCTCTGAAATGGTCACGCTGCTTGTTTGTAGTGCTTTGTCTTTCACTTACTTTGTCTCACAGCTGGAGTAGTTAAGCAGAGACAGAGCCAATTGAAATCTCACGTGTAAACTTGTTTTTCGGAATAGGCTGAAGCATCAGCTCTTGCTGTCCTTAATTGCAGGGGAGCTGTGGCGGGGAAGGCAGCGTGGGGCAGAGGTTGGGGTCTGCTCTGGGAGAGACCCTTGTTTGTGTGTGCTCTGTGCCAGTTTGCTCCGTTGCAGGATGGGGATGGTCACTGGCCCTATTGAGGCTAATAGATGACTTCGCATTAGAAAAAAACACACCCAAACTCCCCAAAACCCAGCACCCCTCCCATGACCCAGTGTAGCAACATAGGGAGCAACATGACATGGTTTTCTGGGGGCAGGAAAAGTCTTAGGAAGAGTTTGAAGAGGCACAGGAAAGTGCTGGGTCAGCGGAACAAAGAATAACTAAGAATTTTTCATGATGTCACAGTACCACTTTGTGTTTGATGCTATCCTAAATATGATAGTGCCACCCACGTGTAACCTTACCCAGTAAAACTGGATTTTCCCCAAGGGCCATGTCCAAAGAAGCCCCAGGTACACAGCAACTGCTGTCGAAAGCACGTGGGACAGCTGGGGTTGAGGTCTGTGCTCGGAGGTGGTAGGTGCTGGGCTCCCTCCCAAACTGGAGACATCATTGCAATGTCTTCAGATGCAACATCATCTTCAGCTTGGGAGGGAGCCCAGCATCATCTGCGCCTGGGCACGGACCTCAACCCCAGGTGTCCCGTACGCTTTTGGGAGGATGTCTCCTGTGCTAAGCATGGAAATACCTGGAGTCTCATCCCCTTTGCCCCGTGTGAGTGGCCATAAGACCCTTCTCACAGGGATGTCTGTCGCACCAGGTTGAACAGCCACTCTAGGGAGTGCTGGGAGGAGCAGTTTGATGCTGTCCTGTCCTTCACTTCCTTCTTGGCAGGGGCAGCTTGAGCTGCTGCCTTTATTTTAGGAAACACTTCTCTCTCTTTTTTTTTTTTTTTCCCCCCCCTCTCAACTATGAATTTGCTGATTTTTAATTTTTTTCCCCCTGTCTTCCCCTGTGACACATAGCCACTTCTTTGCTGGACTTCCACCTTCCCTGAAGAGCAGCCCCGGAGTTTCCATTACATACTGCTGACAGCATCCAGCACCCAGCCGGGCTTTACCAAACACCATCGCTATCTCCAGCCTACATCTTCTTGGGGCTTAACTTGACACTGAGCTTGTAATTGACTGATGTTGGGTGGAACTTTAACCTTCACTGTTGTGATAAAGACTGATACAAGCTAAAATTAACTCTTGCATCATGTGGTGAGGGGTTTTCATAATTGGTGCCAGGAACAAATACATTTCCTCTCTGAAAAGTGAGTATATATCTTCTCTTACTCAAACAAGACTTGTGTTATTTCTGCTGTTTTTTGAAGAGAAAAATGGTCTTTTCTTACCCTGGCTGAGTTTCACCAAACCCACACAGCCCATCGGGTGGTCGTGGATGGGTTTGGGGTTGCAGATATCCTGGATGATGTCTCTGCGCCCATTGTAGGCTGGCTGAGAGACGTGTTGGGATGCCAGGTAGGTGCAGAGGTGTTGCCAGCCGTGTGGCACTGGAGCTGGAGGTTGATGAGAGCAGGAGAAGAGATGGGCTTGGCTCTGGGCTCCTGGCCAGAAAGTGAAGCGTGGGCTGCTGAAACCCACCAGCCTTGGTCTGGTGTGTCGGAAGATGAGAAAAGCTGGGATTTTCCTTCTTAATTTGTTTTTTTTCAGGAAGTTACTGTTCAGCATCAAGATGTACTTTACAATGGTGAAATCCAAGAAATTCCCACAAATCTCTGTAGCTACTCATCTGCCTTGAGGCAGGAGGGTTGAAAAGGCAGTGGGGACTGAGGAATGCAGACTGGAAGGGCTGATGAGGGTCTCTCCCTGGCCTTGGGGCAGGGACGGCTCTTCCTCTGTGTTCAGTTTGAGTCTGTTGCCCCTTCATCTGTCTCCAAGGACATGGGCTCCGATAAGACTCCTCTTTACAGCTGCCACCCTGCAACTGCATTATCCCATTTCCCACCCCCATCAGAGCTAGGCATATGCCCTTCAGTTTGAAGCAGAGCATATTTTCTACCTGTCCGTCAATTTGAAGCTTGTCCTTCAGTATCTCCAGGAATGGAACTTCTACAGTTTCCCTCAGAAATGATTTAAAAAAGTGATGCACCTTATTCTAACAACATCAGGGAGACACATTCCTCCCTGTGCCTTTCACTTCCCAAAGCTTGATACTTGAACAGTTCAAGAGCGTTGTGTTACAGGAGCTAAAAATAAGGGAATAGGGAGAAGGGTGCAGCCTGTGTTTTTAGAAGGAGATGGAGGCAGTATCTTGTCCATGTAAGAGCATCTCCCGATTGAAAGGACCTGCAGTGGGTGATTAGGGTTGCATACAGAAAAATGTCTTTTTGGAGAAAGAGAGAAGGTACCATTGCGACTGTTTTTCTCACTGAGGGTTCGGTGGGACTAATTTAGAGATTCGTATTTCTCGGCATCAAAATACATCAGGGCTAAAGGGGGTAGCAAGTGGAATTCCCCTGTTTATCTATTTGTCTAGATCCTGTCCTGAAAAATGGTAATTGTAAAAAGAACATTTTAAAAATAAGTCAGGAGGAAGTCTCAGTTTGCAGAATGGAGCGGGGCCAGGGTGGGGGGAGAGGTTTGCAGACAATTCTGTGCTGGACACTACCGCAGTGTTGTGGTTTCAGTTTCCCCGAAGTGTTACTGCTAGGGTCTAATGCTGGTTGTGGTGTCCACGTAGCTGCCCCTTTCACAGGCCTGAAAATGGAAGCAACAAACCTTCAAATGACTGGTTTGGGCTCAGGTCAGGTGAGATGCAAAGCTGACGCAACGTGCTGTAACGCCGGCTCAGTTACTCATGAGTATCTGTTTCTGGGGGTCCCTTGGCTCCCTCAAGTCTACTACTGGTCTTCTCAGTGTCCAGCATTGGGGAGGATGGATTCTGTGCCCCCACTGCAAATTAGGTACCTGGAAGGCTGAAGGCGGGACGCACAACTGATTAGCCAATGCTGCTCTCATTCTCCCCCACCAATTCCTATGAGCTCCCAGGACTGGAAAAGGAGTCTCCTATGTTTTTACCCCATGCCTTCACTTGCTGCTGGCACTGCTGATGAGGAGGGTGAATCTGTGACATCGGCATGTACTTGTCTTTAATCCAACGCCTGTTGAACTTGACTGGATTTCAGTTTCCAGACTGCTCTTAACTGCACATTGCAGAGACTCCTTTTCTGTTCCTTGATCCACTGCAACTATTGCTGGGCAGGGACAGACTCTGGAAGGATCAGAGGTGTTTTGTGTGAGTGCTAAGACTCTCATGAGCCTCTGGCACATGGTCTTCATGAAGCTGATCCCATGATATCCCCTGGAAATAATGGGATCGGTGGTTCCTACGCTTCATGCCAGATGCGCATTACCTTGTTTCTGTGATCACCTTGCTCTTCTCCAATAGCTAAGAATTGCCTGGGGGTTGCTGGCTCTGCCCTCAGCCCTGCCACCTCAGAGGCTTCTGGTCCAGTTCAGGTTTCAGCTACCTGCTGCGGCTTCCTTGCTGAAGCTAGAGCCGGTGCGTTGCTCTGGACTTGTCCTGGTGTCCAGATGTTGAGCCTGACTGCAGATTCAGCCCTGGGTGCCGTGTCCGGCTCTGGTCAGGCTTAGGAGACTGTGTTTCCTGCTTCGTAAAGTGTAAATAAACTCCTGGAGCAGGTCCCTGGAGCTGGAGTCTGGTCAGCAATATGGTGATGAGAAGTTAATTACCAGGATAGTAACACGATAGCGGTTTCATGCTGAAAGCACTAAAATTTTGTTGTGGTTAAGTTTTGTATGTTTTAAGGGCAGCCCCATCTGTTTATCTAATTTTTTCTTATTAAAAAATGACGGGGAAAAAAGACTCGAGGGTAGCCACAGACAGCCCCAGTGTTCAGGGATGATCCTCCCATGGGCAGCTTGGAGCTGGAGCCTTCCTCGCTCTGCTGCCATCACTTGAGATCCTCCTTGTGCTGGTCAGCCTTAGCAGGTGGGGTAAGAGACTGCATCTTCCCTGCAGGAGGATGGGGGTTGGATATAGGCACAGTTGATTTCCTCAGGGTCCACAACTTGTCCTGCCACAGTCCATGGGAATTTTGCTACCAGCTGAACAGCTAATGGAGCTTTGGTGGTGGCAACGAGACCTGTGCTACCTTGTCCCACACATGCTGGGCTGTTGGTGTCTATGACCATCTGTCGCTAGCCCTCAGGGGCTCCAAGTAACTAAGTAATGATGCATTTATTTTCTCTTATTTGTCTGTGTTTTCTGGATTATCAGTACTGTAATGTGGAATAGCCCCATAAAATTGACCTCAGGCAGTTGTAAAGCACACACTCCATATTCAGAAGTGGAAATAACTGTTTTTACAGCAGAGACTTGAAAGTGACGTGCTTGTAAAGCTTTCTTGGAGTGGTGGGTTACTGAGCTGCTCGTTTCAGCCTCTGGCACTCTTCCTCAGAGCTTACATCTGACTGCCCAGAAGTAGAAGTCTAACAGGGAGTCCTGGCGATCTGGAGCTGACAGTGTCACTTGCAAAAAACATTAGCTTCTGCTTGTGTTTGTTATGAATCAAATTTTGGGGTGAAAGAAGTGAAAGCTAAACTGAGTCTTTTGCAATTTCCATGTTCCCATTATTGCACTGTCTGAGCTTCTTAGGGGCTTTGAAACATTAGGTTGTGCAACTGCTGGCTAAGGAAGGAAGTGTGAATATTCCTGCTTTGCATGTGGAAGCAGCTTAGGAGAATAAGGATGGGAGTTGTCTTGCTGAAGGATGCCTGCCTAAAAATTTAAGCCACTAGTTTAACTTAGATTGCAGGCTCCCCCTGAAGAGGGGCTGAAGTTAGATGGGATGAGCTGACCACCATACCACATCCTTGCTCTGTCTGTAAATGTTGATTTGCGTAGAGATTCACCTCATTTTTGCATAGGTAAAGTTGGAGGTGCTGAATCCTACCCCTGTGATAAGGCCCAGTGTCACCGCAAAGCTTTACAGCAGAACAGATAGTTGATATGGGTTCTCCAAAGTCACCAAATAATTTTTTTTTGTCCAGTTATCTTGCTTCATGCCTTGGACTTTATAATTTTTTGGCTCTGGATGATAATCTTGAAGTTTCTAGCCTTGATTACATTGTTGTAAGAAGCAGGATAGCGAGGGTGTTGGCTGGTCTTCTTTGCCTTGATATATTCTTGGCTGGGAAGAAGGTTCACAAAGGTATTCAAGGTGTTAGAGGCTTTTATCATTTTGCTGTGCACTTCAGCATGCTCATAAGAGCCTTTGTGGGGACACTGGCAGGACTGGTGATGATCCAGGGTGTTCAGAGAAGGTGTAAATCACTCCAGCAGAAAGTCTAACTGAACAGTCGTGCATATGAATAAGCCCCTTCTGGACCTAAGCACAGGACACTTGACACATCAACCAGCTCTGGATGGCTGAATTTCATCTGACCCTTGTCATGATGAAGCATTTTGTAGACAAGCAATGGCACAGTTTTCTTCAGATGGTGGTGAGCATCAATTTGCTGTCAGTATTGCATCCCACAGTGATTCTCTGGCCCTCTCTGAGCAGCTGCACTTCGGAGAATTTTGGAAGGGAACTGAGTTATCCTGCTTAATCCACTCATCTGGCAGGGTTGTCCTGCTCAGCAGTGGTGAAATGTGAGTGATGCCTTCTCTTGGTCCATTGCTCTGAGGTTGCAGCTGGTTATTGCTGTTGATGCTGTCTGTGCCTGCAGTGGGAAGTGTGGGAAGTCCTGTCCCAGTCTGAGTTACTCTGGCACTTCCTTGCCAATAACTTTTACCCAGTGGAGGAAGCTCTGGGAGAAGAGAGGCTGGTTAGGGTGGGGTCGGGTTATGAACTTCTTGAGGAATGATGTAGATGGCTCGGGAAAGTGGATCTGCCATGTGTACGACCAATCAACTTAGAACTTTCTCTCGTCTTAACTAGCCTTTAGAAAAGGCAGCTCCACCTCTCGGTTCAAGGTACCCCTGTCATCTGAAACACTGAGGCTGCGTATGTCTGTTGAGGAGCATAAGTGGCCACTGATACCAAAATGCAGACAAATTTTCTTAGTAGTTTATCCCAGAAGAAGAAATGTTGACCACCCGCTGTTTATTTTTCCCAAAGCCATCGGACTGCTAGACAACAGCCCTGCAAACCCATGAGTTACCTTCTAGGGACTGATTCAAGATGCCCATAAAGCCCCCGCTGCGTTTTGCTCTCTGTGAGGATTTGGTACATTGGAGAAGGTACGCTTTTCCTGTGTGTCTGGGGGAGATGCGAGCCTCTGCTCAGAGCCCTTAAAGATGGCAGATCTAGTGATGGCTCCTGTAGGTTCTGTTTTCTCAGTAACTCCCAACGAGATGTAATTATGTTTGTTGTGTTTTGACCTTGTGACTGTCAGTATGTGTGTGTCTGCTAATTAATGCACTGTAATTCCTGTGCTGGCAGATATTACCTCTAAAAATATCTAGAGGTGCCTCTCTGGTGATAAGGCTGTAGAAGTAAGCTTTAAGCAGGGAATATGTTAAGACCTGATCCACTCTTTGGCTGTGCTGTAGAAAGCTTCTGGTAATGGGGCTTATCAAACTCCCGTGGGGGAGAGAGGCAGGAGGCTCTGTGCTCTAAATAGTGATGCCAGTTCTGTTGGTGTCAGCAGAAATCCAAGCTATTATGGCTGTAAGGAGAGCCTTCTGCGTACAGTGTGGTGCTTGAACCTGCCCCATAGACTGGGAGACAGGCCCAGGCTGCTTGTGGGGGAGTGTAAGTCCTAGGCCTCATGCCCATGCTGAGAAAATGGGGGAAACCCTGGCAATAGATGATGGAAAGCGCCTGAAGGAAAGACTTGTGTCAGTGCTCAGTTGGTGTGTAGCTGTTCCTTTAGCGCCAAGGTGGGAAGAGTCCAGCTCCATGGATGTGTGGGGAGGCGCCTCTTGGCTGCTCTGGATCTCCCATCACTAGACATGGAGATGCTGTGTGGCCATGGAAAAGGGCCAAGGGAACTGACCCCCTTCAAAGGAGAAGAGAGGGCCCCAAGCATTGCTTGAGCCCAACCTGGCCCTGCGTCTTGTCGTTTAGGGGAGCACAGGAGGTCACAGCTTAGACCTGGACTGCTGCTTTCACGTCTTTCCTCCACCAGCCTCTTCGTTGCTGAGCCACATGCCCTGCTTTGGTATCTTGCAGCCTCACGAGCGCCATGGTTATTTCTGAGAGGATCATTTGTATGTAGTCTTTATTTTCATATTTTCTTGAACATAACTGTTGAGTTTCCTGGAACTGCTTGGCCCAAACCAGAGCCCTTTGCATGTTAAGAGCCTCACAGCTCATTTGCACAGCATAGCGGGTGCCACGTGTGGCTCTCGGATGTGGCAGGAGAGTGAAATCATCATCCAGAATAGGAAATGGTGGCACAACTTCCCCCCGGGCTCCGGAGCACTTCTCCTTTTGGCACCAGCACGCGGGAAGGTGAAGTAAGAAGAGCTCTGTTGAAAATGCAGAAGTGCAGGTTGCTCTTGGAAACGATCTCGATGGGCGAGCCTGCGGTGCAGCCCTCGGCTTCGGCCGGTGGGGATGGGTATGTGTTTGTGCGGATGGATTCAGCCACATGGCCTGTGGCTTCCTCTTCAGACGGGAAGTCTGCCCGGTGCGTAACGAGAGGCAGAGCATGGGTGGGCTGCAGGCCCTGCAGTCTTCGCTCCGGAGAGTTGTCTTCTCTGATTCTTCTGCCTGTGGGAAGTAGCAGCCTGTGTCCTTGCTTGTCCGTGTGTTGTCTTAGATGTCACTCCAGCTCGTGGCAGGTTGCTTAATCCCACGGGATTATTCCCACTCCCTGTGATGGTTAGTCTAGTGCTACCAGAGGGACAGCCGTTGTCCAAGCCCAGGCTGTGCTCGTTTGGATGCAGTTGGCTTTTCACAGCTGCTGCTGCTGGGGAGGGACTGAGGCTGCCGGGGTTTTGGCTGGAATTTTCTTTGACCTCATTTGATTACGTCCTACGTGCTCAGCCGTAGGGCAAAAACACCACAGGGAAAGTAGCTTATGCAAAAATACCCAGAGCCAATACATTTCCAGATACGCAAATGACTTCCCAAGGTCACACGGCAGATCCTGCAGTGAACCCGGAGCCTCAACCACAAAATCCTTGAGAACGACTCAGCTGTGGCATAAGGCAGCGGATGGGCTGGGTGAGGCGGTGGGGGGAATGGTGTGGGGACGTGGGTGGAAGCAGATGCGGTTAGGGGCACGCTATGGATGGAGATAACTGAGGGTAAGTCCCTTGGCCTCTCTGAGCTCCTGGGTCCCACGTACAGCCATAAGGGATTCTTGCTCCTCCAGACTGGTTTTGGCACGAGTGTTGCTGCAGCTCCAAGGGCTTTGGTGAGTTGGGTGGAAGGAAGAGTGCACATCCCTACTGAGGAGAGCAGCCTTTGCATCTTACCTCAGCTCTGCTGTCTGGAGCATGATGTTCTCAGGCTATTTAGAGAGAGGGTTAGGTGGGGAGGGGCTGGAAGAGTAGTGGTTGTTGGGAGTGTTGCCTAGAGAGGAGGTGCCATCATGAGGGAAGTGTCTGTGAGTGCTGGCCGTGAGAACAAGCAGAGCGGAGCGGCTGTGAGTCCAGGCTGCAGCTGGGGCAGGACCTCCATGGTCTCTTCCGTATCTGCCAGGGTCTTGCCCTGATACCTTGGGTGAGTTACTTCTCTTCTTGGCTCTGCTTCTCAACCCTTTTTCTGGCCAAGGGCATATTGGAACAGCGGGTCTGCTTGTTTGGGGCCATAGCTCAGGCTGCCACCACTCTCATCTGATGAGGGATGGGAAGAGGAAAATCCACAGCTGACAGTCCTGGGCTGCAAGTTGTCCCAGTGCAATGTGTTATTCCAGTAGACTGTGCTTCCCCTGCGTGAGCTTTTCTGCAAGAGAAGAACTAGATAGAAGTTATTCTATGACTAGATAGAAGGTTATATATGGACTATATATAATGTTATAGATGGAAAGCTATATGGAATATTATGGAATATATATATACACACATAGAGAGAGAGACACCCCAGATGTAAGAAGCTTGTAACAAGGGTCTGGCCAGTCCCATGAGTATTACTGACATCTTCCAACATGCAAAAGGCCCTGTTCTACATCAGCTGCTGCTGATGGGGACTTCTACAAGTAGGGCAGTTCCACTCCAAGCTGAAATGGCCAAGCCAAGGCTATGGGCTCAAATGTGTTCATAGAGTATTTTCGGGTTTTGCCTGTCTCAGGGTTGCTAATGTGAGAAACTGGAGTTCATTTCCTGCCACTTGCTTGGTTGGCTTGTGAATCTCAATCCAAGACGAATGGCTTGCAGCTTTTTGTCTGAGAGGGTGGGGGTGAACTCCATCAAGTGGAGCATCTCCCTGGTGATATTTCACCTTAGGCTGGAACTTTTGTTTTTGAAAGTCAAAGCAAAACCAGAAGAGCTACCTTCATTCTGTCCTGACAGCAAAGTCCATGTGAGTGATGCTGTAGGTGTGTCTGCAGGGCCGGATTTCCCAGCTCTTGGTGTAGCCACGACAGTGTTGGGCTTTTGAGCAGCTGTGATGTACATCATATTGCAGACAGGCAGAGCAGTTTGGCTGTGATACAAACACGGTAATTTGGACTGTTCTGGACACTGTTTCTTGTTATCCAGATTACTGTTCAAACTGCTGAACTTCTAAGTGGGCCTCTTCATTTGTGATGGTATGAAGGATTGACAGTAGATTTAAACCCAAATCTTTTGTATCTCAGCAGGCAGCCTCATCTGCAAAGCCATCTTGTCCTTGCCAGGGATGCTGTAGTGGTTTAGGAACGTTCCTAGGAGTGGAGAACATCGAATCGATGCAGCAAAAGCTTTGTTTGACACTAAAATTTGCAGTGGGGAACATCTTCATGTGTATATTCATGTTTCAGAAAGCACTGAACTTTATTCCCAAAACCAAGGGTGGGAGGTAAATGGGCGCACCCTGTGTGCCTGCCTCCTGCCAGCCCCCGAGCACCCCTGGTGAAGGTGTCCCCAGGGGAGGTGGCAGCCTGGAGCCAGTCCTGTTTGGGTCCCTTTTGGGGTGAGCTCCTTGTCTGCCAGGTGATGAGTTGTTATGGGAGTGAGCAGCTCTTCCAGCCTGGGGGGGTATCTGAAAGCGTGATGTTTCAAAGGGTTTTTTTTTTTTCTTCCTCAGCTCTAATTTTAACGGCCGTGCTTGGGATAAGTACTTTGAAGCCTTAATTGCAATTATGAATCTTCCTCTGTTCCCAGGTTTCCCCTAATTGGCTTCCTGTGAGGATTTACAAAGCTGGTAAAAACAAAACTGCTGTTTTTGTGAGGGAGTTGGTGGCGTGAGATTCCTGAGCCCAAATAAAATGCAGCTCAGCTGAGGCTTCCCCTGCGCTGCTGTGCGGTGCTGTGATCAGAGCCGTGGCCAGGCGCTCACAAGGGTGGCATTATATAAACGTAAGCTGATTTACATGCTTGCATTTTGAAAGTGCTAATCTATTTTGATTTCCC
>NW_010241890.1:18466-53837 GCF_000690775.1 Eurypyga helias | reverse complement strand
CCCCCCCCCGCCCCTCTCTTTTTCTTTTCAGCCCTCTCTAATCTTCTGCCATCTCTGCCAGGTTCCCAGCTCCTTTGGCTGGAATAGGCCCCAGTTAAATCCTTTATCTGTCTATTTGGCAACCCTGGGCGAAGTAGCTAGCAAACGAATGACACTTTTTTCCTGGCTCATTAATTAGATTTACCGAGCTGAGTGGTTGCTGCTGCTGCAATAGTCTGGGCAAGGCAGTTCTGTATTTTGTTTCTTAGGAATTTGGGTTTAAAAAAACAGAGCTCCAAGGCCATTCTGGTGCTAGGGGTTGAATCCATGGCTCCCCTGCATGCAGTGCTGTTGAGAACATGTGTTTTTTTCGTGTCTTAGCTTTATTTCTGCAATTTGCTGCTGCCTGGGAAGTTCTGATTGCATATGATTGTTTTAGTGCTCGAAAAGTTTGAGGGTGGGTATCTGGGTACTCTGCTCTTGAGGTGCCCGTGGCAGGATATCTCGGTTAAGGCAAGTGGTTCTTGTGGGTTAGAAATAACCTCTGTGAAATATTAGTATGTTTTCATGTATTATAAATATGCTTTTTGACATGCCCTGCTCTGCCAGCCTTACCTTGCCAGGGTTATAAATGGGATTGTGAAAGCTATATTAGGAAATAAAAGTAACAGGAAGAAAGAAAATTATGATTTCATCTTTCTCTGCCGCTGCTTTGCAGCCAGAGGCTAAGGGAGAATGCTGCAGCAGAAGCCCCTGACTCTGCTTTTGGAGGAGGAAACTGAGGCACAGAGAGGTCACTTGCCATGCCCTGGCACGAGAGCTCTTGGCTTCTATTGTAGACTTTTGCTTCCCTTTGTAACCACTAGCCATCACTGTTTTTTTGTCGACTCGAGGTCTGAGCGGGTTGTTGGGGGTCTTGTCATCTGTTGCAACATGTGAACCCTGAGACAGGGCACTGGGGCACCCTGTGGAGGCTGATGGATGCTCGAGGTGTTGATGTGCTACTGTTGCCGTCATCTCATTTACAGATGGGCAACTCGGACATTGAGAGAGCAAAGTGGGGGTCATTCAGCCTGTGTTGGGGACAAGAGGAGGGTGGGTCTCCCCAGAGAAAGAGCAGCAGTGCTAAACTGGGCAGTATTTAAACTCCTTGTGTATAGGGCACTTCAGTTTTGGTGTAAATGTCTAAAACTAAAATTAATGACTTGCCCATGATTGGATGGGGTGTGCACGAGACTGATAGCTGTATCTTGCTGGCTTGTCCTCTTCCAGTCCTGCAGATCTACAGGGCATGGCTCTGCTTTGGTCTCTTATTCATCGAGATTCCCAAGGCCTTCCTTATAGAAGGGGACATTCAGCAGAAGTCTCGAAGTCCCTTGGCCTGAGTTCAGTCTGACCCAGGCAGGTTTGCAGCGGCTGTAGGGAGGAGGTGCTGCCTGCTGTGAACTGGCACCTTGGGGAGGTGATCCTGCGCCTCTCCGGGGCACGGCCACAGTGATGGAGTCTCAGTGCGGACCTGTGGCTTCTCCAGACTGTGTCCAGTGCAGGATCTGCCCCATCAGGTGGTGTCATTGGGTCTGGGAGGGTCTGGTCCTGCTTGCCTGGTCACCGCAATCCCTGTCACTAGCTGGGCACAGGGGGATGAAGTGCTGTGAAGCCCATGCTCGTGGAGAGGAGGCCAGTGCTTTTAGCACAGGCTTCCTAAAGTGACTTTCCCTGTTAACGTGTCGTGTCCAGCGGGAGACGGCAACTATTTAGTGGCTCTGAAGGGAGGAGGATGTTGGGCAGTTGTTATAAGCTAGGATCCGTGTGAGCTTAAGCAGGCAGACCCAAACGGGCTGCCTGTGCTGGCAACATCGCTGCCTCGAGGAAGGGGCTGGTTCCATGGATGTTTCATCCCTTGGCTCCTGGGGCTTAGAGAGCCGCTGCAGGCAAAACCCACCACGTGTGCTACCCGTAGTGTCTAATCTCATCTCCCTGCCTGCTAACTCACTTCGGGTTGGGATGGGTTGTGCCTTGGCCGATACAAAGAGCAAAACCCAATGGTGATTTGGGGCTAGCACTGCTTGTCCTTGTAAAAACGATCTCTGAGACGGAGAGCTGCTGCAGATTTGTAGGCAAAGAGCTGGGGGAGGAGGGCAGAAATAGCTGCAAAATGTCAGAAAGCTGTGACCAAAAGCGATTCGCACTTAACCCACTTGAGAGTTGCCCTCCCAGAGAAGTAGCAGTTGTTTATCTACCATGGACCCACCGCTGCTAGAGGCAAATTGCCTGCTAATTGGTCTTTCTGCTAAAGGCAGAGAGGTCAGACTAGTTAATTAGACAGGTCTTTACACCTCCCCAGTTAATTTGGAGAGTGGAACATAGGCCCAAAGGGAGGTGGGCTTCCCGTGGAGGTGACCTGATCAGTTTTCTGGGTCTTTTGATCCCTCACAGGGGCAAGCCCAGAGCTGGCAGATGTGTGCTACAAGCTGGAACTCTGTCCCTCAAAATAGCCTCGCAGCTACTTCGAGTTCACATTTTGAAGTTAAAAGCAAAGAAACAACTTGAGGTGTCCCTGGAGGGAAGAGAGAAGGGGCATAGGTTGCTGCCAGCCCAGGAGCACTGCAGTGGGAAGCCCACAGGTCTGCTCTGAGCCTCCCAAAGCTGTGTGTGGGCAGAGTGGCCTCTCCTTGCTGAACCTCTGGTGTCCCTTTTTTGGAAAAAATCTTTTCAATATTAAAAAAAAAAAAATCAAAAAAGACCATCCAGTCGCCTCTCAGAAACAAGAAGCAGTCCCTGAGTGACCAGCTAAATTCAGCTGTGAGTGTTGCCCATGAAAGAGAAAGGGTGGAAAAGTTGAGAAAAGCACAGACTAAGTATGGTGACTAGACAGATCTTGTAGCAACTCTGAGGGTGAAATGCTCTGGGTTCAAGGTGCTGTCAGGATACTGGTGTGGCACTTGTCTTGACACAGTCTTCCTGGGTGACCTGGGCAAAGTCACTTTGCCTTTCCCTCTCAGCCTCAGTTTCCCATCACTGCATGGATTTGTGTTTTTCTTCCTCGGAGGAGTGATGTGAGGATAAGGGCATTAAATAATGTCCAAGACTGGTGCTGAGGGAATGGAGGGTGAATAATTTCTGAAAATTGTGTCTTGGGGTCGGAGGGGGGTGGAGCTGGTGCTAATCTGGGCTTTGGGAATCAAGTGTTTCAGCTTTAGGGCTGACACGTGTTTTCTTAAGCACAGCCTGGAAACTGTACATTTCTTAAATTCTAAAAGCTATGCAAGCACTAGGTCTGTTTTTTCTTTTTGCAGCTTTCTAATAAAGTGGGATGTGTCCAGTGTACAATCAGAGGGGCTCTGCCCAAACCCAAGTCCCTCACAGGGCTCTAATGCATCGCTCTCATCTGAGGCTGCTCCAGGACGTAGTTGTGGTGAGCAGGACTATGGGGACTGCTGGGCGTGGAGTTGGGAATGGAGGAAAAAGTGATGGGAACAGAGAAGTTTGAGACTAGCACCCATACCGTGAGGGTGCAGGATGGAAGGTGGGGGACCCACAGGCTTGAAACAAAAGTCAGAGTCTTCAGGCTGCATGGAGAGGTGTACAATTGGGTCATCATGTTTTTCTGGGGCTCAGTCCTGGTTTGCTAAAAATACAGCTTGTCATAGCCCAGCCCCTCCTCAGCAAGCGGCAGGACGTGTGTTTGTGAGCTGCAGCTGGAGTCTAACTCGCTCCCATCTGTGTTTGTGGCTTGGGGCTGCGAGGGCTTGTTCTTTCAGTAGCTGAGAGCTGCTGCTGTCGCAGGGTGCGGTCACCAACCCGTGCTGGGTCTGCCCGAAACACTGCGAGCCTTCCTCCAGGCCCCTTGGCGAGGGGGATGTGGGTGGCCCGGCTCGAGAGTGTCAGCACTGTGATGGGAACCCAGGGGAAGCAAGGGTGAGCCTTTTGCATCAGCATCCCCACATCCTTCAGGGGTGCTGCTGTCTCCGGGGGCTAAAGGGCTTTTTCTGGTCTGCTGGGATCAAAACCCAAGGAGCATCAAATCTCCAAGCTGCCCGTGGACCACCTCCTTGACTACTGTTTGTCCCTTTGTCTTGGTGAGAGGAGAAGGACACTGGTGATGAGCCCATGAGAGCCATGATTGAGCCCTTTCACATCTGCCTCCTGCTTGGGACTCGGAAGAAACCCTGGCAAGCAGGACTGCAGGAGGATTTGGGTGCCCATCAGCAGCAGACCCTGCATCACCTCTAGCAGGGAAGATGCACTTGGATGACAGTTTGCTGGTCGGCTCCCAATCCCCAAATAGGTGCTGGTGACAAATCCCATTATCGCTTGAACTGGTCTTCCAGTATGAAGAGCTGGTGGCAACCCTGCTTCATCCCAGGAAACATGTCCCTGCTGACAGCATGGTTTGGGAGGATCGGACATGCATGGCGTGTGCCTTCATACCATGAGTTCCCAAGTGCCATTAATCTCTGCTGAAATTCAGCTTAAAAACAAAGGGTGTGGGGTGTTAATCTGTCCATGGTTTGCTTTGGGTTTGGGGCCTTGGTTTTTGTATTAGATAAGAAAATTCAACGGCACATTGGGCTGGTTCTTACTTCAAAGCAATCGTGTGTCATTCGGACCAGGTATCGCCATTGCAACACAATTTTAGAACAAAGAAAGAAAACGGGGACAAAAATAAAAACAGGAACCAGCAGATAAACAATACTCCCATGCTGCTGGCCCTGAGCTGAGCTCCTTCCTGCTCTCAACCATCTGGCAAGTCAGTGCCGGGCCTTGGAGGAGCCAAGCTCTCCCAGCCAGCTCTTCCCAGCAGGGAAAACAGCTGGGAAATCACTGAAAAGCCTTTCCATTCATAAAAAAACCTGTCAGGGTGTGAGCTGAGGGCCCAGCTCTCCTCCAAACATGCTCAGCTGTGACACTAGGAGTTCACTGCTCTGACTCGGGCAGGATGGTTCTGCTACCCATGCCGTGGGGTTAATGCCTGCCCCAGCTCTGAGGAAGCCATGGGCGTTTCCATAGGGGATGGAGAATGGAGTGGCAGAAGCTGGCGAGATCTTGAGGCACAGGAGCACGGTTGGTGCTCGGGGTTACAGCTGCTGCAGGGATACTGGAGGTGAGCAAACCAGCACAGAAATGTCCTTGGTGGCAGGTACCCACCTGGGTGCTGGTTTTCCCAGCCACTGTAATTGAAAACTGGTGTGGTGCTGGTCTCCCGGAGAGCTGACGTGATGGGGGCTTGCTCATTGCAACGCGAATACAGAGAGTGGTGCATGGAGGAGAAGGTCTCATTTGTTCAGAAATGAGAAGTTTCGTTTTTTTCTGGCTTGATTTTTACTTTTTGAATCACAGTAAGATGAGTGCAAACACACTTTCGAAATGATGGGTTGAAAGGTTTCATTCTGAGTCCTCAAGACCCTGCTCTCTCCACTCCTTGCCCTGTATACCCTCCAAGCAGATGCCTTTTACTGAAATCCAGTCCAGTTCTCCAAGGAATTTCCTTGCCTCAAAACAGTTTCTCCGATTATTTTGTTCCTCTGCAAAGTGTCTTGCATGCCTGTTTTTACTCCTTCTGTGATTTACTTTGTTTCTTTTGTTAAATGCACGCCCTTCTGAAGGGTTGACCCTAAAGCAGCATCGCTGTGGATTACTGGGACTGGTCCTATGGCCACCCCCACACTAACCGGCATGGGTGGACATGGCAAAGCTGCATCCTTGGCAGTTGGTGCCCGATACCTGCATCCCGTACAGGCTTGCTCCTAGCTGGCTACCAGTGAGCGATGCGAGTCCTGCTCCTGATGCTGTAAAACACGTCTCTCAGCTCAGTGACAGCAGATCCCAGAGCAAAAGGTGTGCAGTATTAGTACCCTGCTTGTGATATTTACTTTTTCTTCTCCATGGAGCCTCCATCTCTGAGTCTCCAAAGCAAAAAAGCGATTGCAATTTGGAGCTGGTGTTTGTTTGTACCTCTTGGTTTTATGTTTTTGGACCTCAAAGCATCCTCGTCACATCAGCATTAGCCTCAAGCTCTGGTTGCTAATGCCAGGTAATCTTGGGAATGGAATTTGGGAAATCCCGTTAAATAATTCCCATTTGCAGCAGTGTGAAGGGCTTGGATCGAGGTGCTTGTGTGGAGCTGACATGTCTTAGGCATTTCTCAGCTGCCTGCTGGCTTTCTCTTCTGATCCCCCCCAAGCTGGGGGGTACTTAGTGCTGGCAGAGCTGTACCGGAGAGAGGCGGGGTGATAAACCACTTGTGATTACTGCTGAAAAGCATGGGTATCGTTGGATCAACAGCCCAAAATCCAGTTGCCCTGCTTCACCGAAGGTTCAAAATATTTGTCCTCAGCCGCTCCGGAAGCCTCTCCTGTGGCTCTGCAGAGGTGTTGCTTGTGCACAGAGCTGCGGGGTCCGTGCAGACCTGCACCCTGGGGAACCTGCTTCCCGTGCTGCGGCACTCCTGCTTTCTATGCACAGCCAGTCATAGCTCTGGTTTTTTTATTTTTGTGGTGGTGTCACTCAGGGCTACGTGATGCTGAGTGCTGCCGGCTCCAACGTCTCAGTGTGTGTGCGGAGGCTCATGGTGGTTCTGCTCCCCTCTCCCTTTCTCACTCTCCCCCAGGTCTTGCTCCCGCCTTGCGGCATGGCCTCGCAGCTCGCTGCGATCACCCCTCCAGTGAGAGCAAAGCACCCGTGTGGCCTGGGGAGCAATGAAAAGTCAATCTTACCCTGTGTTATGGAGTCTGGATCCATAACTGCTCCCCTGCCTGCTGCTTCGCCCCACAGCACGGCTCTGGGGCACAGAGTGCTCTATCTCCAGGTTTTAGCTATTCTCTGACACCCTAGGTGCTTCCTTGGTGGGTTTGCTGTTAACAGGCAAAGTGCTAGACATGAAATGGGTGACCAGAGGTGACTTATTACAGGAAGTTGGCAGGGGCTGTCTCCCTTATACCTCTCCTGGATGTTTTTTTCTTTACCCCCATCTTGGACAATGCTCCATCATTTGGTTGTAGTATGTTCTTAGGCTCGTTTCTAAGCTGGAGACATTTCCCCTCTGACCACAGACATTTCATAGAATCATACAATCTTTTAGGTTAAAAAAGGCGTTTAAGATGATCAAATCCAGCCATTAACGTAACACTGCCAAGCCTACCAGTTAACCATGTCCCTCAGCCTCTCATCCACTAGTCTCTTAAATCCCCCCAGGGATGGCAACTCCACCACCTCCCTGGGCAGCCCCTTCCAATGCCTGACAGCCCTTTCAGTGAAGAAATATTCCCTAATACCCAGTTTAAACCTCCCCTTGTGTAACTTGAGGCCATTTCCTGTCCTGTCACTTTTTACTTGGGAGAAGAGACCAACCTCCCCCTGTTAGGTGAGACTTAACTTTGAAACCATCCTACAGTCTGCTGCTTAGGGATGCTCCCTGTGCCGGGGCTGTGGATGATACCACCACTACTGTGCCTATTTTTATAGAATGGTTAGGGGTGGAAGGGACCTTAAAGATCATCTAGTTCCAACCCCCCTGCCATGGGCAGGGACACCTTCCACTAGACCAGGTTGCTCCAAGCCTCATCCAGCCTGGCCTTGAAGACATCCAGGGATGGGGCATCCACAACATCTCTGGGCAACCTGTTCCAGTGCCTCCCCACCCTCTCTGTGAAGAATTTCTTCCTGGTATCCCATCTAAACCTCCCTGTTTTCAATTTGTACCCATTACCCCTGGTCCTGTCACTACAGGCTCTTGTAAAAAGTCCTCGCCCAGCACCCTTGTAGCCCCTTCAGGTACTGGAAAGCTGCAATGAGGTCTCCCTGGAGCCTCCTCTTCTCCAGGCTGAACAAGCCCAGTTCTCGCAGCCTTTCATCATAGCAGAGGTGCTCCAGCCCTCTGAGCATCTTCGTGGCCTCCTCTGGACTTGCTCCAAGTGGTCAATATCCTTCTGATATTGGGGGTTCCACATTTTCTTTTGTGAATGTGTATTGTGAATGAATTTGGTTGTCTTTTTGCAAAGAAGCCTCTTGTGATCTAACTCCTTGGCTGGGCTCATCCAGTGCAGACATGAGCTGGGTGACTGCATCGAAACACCTTGCATTTAGTGGAGGGGAACAGGCATGTCCTGGCAGGACAAAGGGGTGATTTTAGATGCCCCCCCCCAGCACAAACTCTGCAGCCCAAGGTAAGTGGTTCACAAAGAGGTGTCTGAATGTAGCTGTTGGCAGTTTGGTGAGATGAATCACATCTCACATTTTGATTTCTTGGGCTGGGCTGAGCCCCCCTTCCTGCACTGCTCCAAGGACCCCCCCCGGCCCCCAGGCCTGCAGTGCCTGCTGCCCCACCAGCACCCAGAGGGGATCAGGCAGCCATGCCTTGACATAAAACCTAGGTGCTGCTTTGCAGCTTTTGTGTTACCTTCTGTAGGTGCTGTTTGATATTAAAAGAACTCCGAAACCACTTTTGCACGTTAGGTGCTTTCCCTGCTCTGTGGTGGGAGTCTCTCATTCAGCCCCGTTCTCAGACATGGTGAGAACAAGGAGCGAGCTCTGCGTCTTAGTAAGCTTTCCAGTTCTCACGTTTTCTGGTGTAAATGAGGCTTTGCAGTTCAGCAAGACAACAACATTGCCCTGCTGCTCAAGAAGGACTCAAGCCCTGTAGTGCTGCTGTACCCTGAAGAGCCTTATCTCAAGGGAGCTGCCAGGCTGGTACCTCTCTTCTTCAGAGACAGCATTTACCACTGATAAACCTGATCATCTTTTCTTACTGTTAGACTGTGGGGATGGCCTGCGCCGCTTCTGTAGTGAAGTAATGCCCTTTAGCACGGGTAGGCACAGGTGCTGTTGTTATTCCAGAAACAGTTTCTCTTCTGGTGCCATGAGTTTTATCTTCCGCTTTAAGATGAAATCACTGTCTAAACCCCTCTTTCCCATTTCACTTCCAAATGTTGCAGTTTTCTCAGGATCCTGCATTATGTGCAAATCCCATGGCAGTTTTAAGGTTGCCGGTTCATATAATGGCTTGTTGCTCATCTCTTACATTAACACTTTCTATGTGCGCTGCTCCAGCCATCCCAAAATAGGGGTCTCACTGCTGTGAAAATCTTCCTGCCAGAGCAGTTCAAGAAATAGGTTGTATAAGTTGCTTTTGGGACCTTCCAGCAGGTTGTCCCATCCTTCCCAGCTGAGATGCATCCCTGTAGCTGGGCACCTCGAATGCGGAGTTTGACAGTGATGCTGCTCGTTCTTGGTGGTAGTTCTGCAAACTGATGCCATCGTTGGACCGCCAGACACCTCTCTGTCCAGGAGGCCAAATGCTTCCCTGTGTTGCTTGTTTAGCACCATGTCCAATTGACTTTTTGGTGGTTTTCATTCTGAAAAACTGCCTTGGTCTCGATGCCTTTATCATCAGTGTGTCACTCAGTGCCTTTCTCTCTGGACGACTTCTCCTTTGGCATGTGTTGCTCCCCGCAGACTTGTATTGTGGATCGTCACCACCAAACCCCTAAGTCTGCACTGCTGCTTGGAGCGGTTTCTGCTCTAGTTCCTTCAGTGGTACGTTGATGGCAGCAAATATTTACAGCATTGGCTCCAGTTGCATTTGTTCAGCCCTTAGCCTGCCTTTCCAGCCCTGGGCTGGGTGATCCTGTCCTGCTGCCCCTTCCCAACAGC
This sequence comes from Eurypyga helias, assembly GCF_000690775.1. Lineage (NCBI taxonomy): Eukaryota > Metazoa > Chordata > Aves > Eurypygiformes > Eurypygidae > Eurypyga > Eurypyga helias. The sequence continues at coordinate 44,207 of NW_010241890.1, read as the reverse complement.
CTATGTGATTTATCTCCTAAGCTCTGCTCTGGATGTACCTTGCTCAGAGACCCATCACTGAGGTCTTCATGTCCCACCTTGGAGCAGGGCATGAATGAGATGGCCACATGCCCTTATGCCTGTCCTGTGCTCACCGTCAAACTAGATGATTGAGCTGGGCTGGCGCAGAGAGCATTAAATTAGATTTTTGTTTCAGGTTCTCCTTTATATCCTAGGAAAAGATGCTTAATTTCTGGTGTTCTCTTGCTTTTCTCCCTCTACACCCCAAGAAAAGGGAAAATAAGAGAGAGATAACATCTTTTTTTCCTGTTTTTGTTTGCCTGTTGAATGTATTTTGCATCATGGGGATCTTGCTGTGGTTCACGTTTGTAACCTGTCCTGCTCTAGTAAGCTGACTCCTTGCTTTATAGACAAGGAAAGGGGGCAGTCATGTAGGGTGGCCAGGTACTGCCCCAACTGACTTCTCAAGAAATCAAGCCAAATGACAGATTTTTCAGTTTTAGCCTTTCCTCTCAAGCCTGTACTGCTACCTGGCAGCGGTAGTGGTGATGGTGTCAGCAAGACAATGCAGTGTGGTTGGATGAGTAGGTGTACAGGGGGATTTGCAGAGATGTGGGTGCTGGCGCCTAAGTGGATTTCTCTTGTGTTTGTCCTCTGTGGCCTCACTGGTGGTTGGTTTTGGTCAGTTATTTCATGGCTGGGATTCAGTAAGGGCTTGGTCTGGGTTTTGCCAGCCAGTTTTTGGAAAGGATTCTCTGTGTCCCTCCTCTGTTGGTTTGGGGAGCAGAGGCTCCCTGGAGCCAAAGCTTTGCAGTCCAAGGAGTGACGGTCACTCATGGTCCCTCCCATGACTTGGTGTGCTTTTACTCCTCGAAGTAAGAGCAGCGTTCGTCCTTTGGCAGCGGGACAGGAACCTGAGGCCCTATAAGGAAGCTGTGCGGTGCTGGGTGTTTGGATGGTAAGTGCGCTTTGCGAGCGCCCTGAAAGGATGTTTGTCAAACCCGTTGCCTCTTGGATCTTTTGATACACTGCCTTTGTGTGGTTTGAACGAACACCTTATCGCCTTCATCTCCCTGTTCTGTGCAGAGCACGCACTTGAGTAGTAAACAGACGAAGGCTGAAGTTTGAATCTTAAAACTTGCAGGTTCCTCCCCTGGTTGCTCTGATTTCTACAAAGACTTCCTCCAGCTGCTCCCTCTCTCAGCTCTGAGTTTCTATCTTTGGCTCCTGTACAGGATGGAGAGGAGGCAGTAGAATCTAAGCTAAGGATGGTTAAAAACAAGATTTCTTGTGTCATCTAAGAAAAACACACATTCGTTGGAGGAGCAGATACCACGTGGGCACTTACTCCCCTGTGTGGCACAGCTGTGTATCCAGCTCCTCTGCTGCGATGGGGTTGCATCTCCCCAAGCTCCCGTGCTGCCCTGTTGCCCACTGCCCATTTTGAGGTTGAAATGGAAGAGGCAGAAAGCTGAGGTGTAGCTTGTGGGAAGTGATGACCTTACTGGGGTGCTTGTACGAGGATCTTGCCCTGAAAAAAAGCTCTGGTTAGAATCCAGTTGCTTTAATTCACAATAAAGCGTTTTTCCTTCTATTGCAGCATCAGCCCAAGCTCCTTTTTTCTTCAGGCTCATCAGATTCCTCGCCCTTTCCTCCCCCGTGCCCTAAGCCCTACTGCTGCAGCGAGTGAAGTGCTGAGCCACCTCCCTGTGCTAAACCGTGAATTAGCATCTCTGCCAGGCAGCCTGTGTCCCTCCACCCGTTGCGATTTCCATCAAACCTGAGCAGCGTGTTTACGAGCTGATCCCGTGGATGAAGGGGCTTGTTTTTCCTCTCCCGTTTCCTGCCCGGGATGCTCAGCCAGCAGCCTTGGAACAATTGGGGCAGGAAAGGGCGTTATCCTGCTGTGAAGGTACTCGAGGGCTTTCTCTGGTGCAGGTGGAGCAGTGTCTTGCTTCCCTGCCACAGGGACCCCTCTGGGAAGGTGGAGGACTTTCAGCCAGATCCTTTTCTGCCTGGGGGCATCTTGAGGAGATGCTGCTGGGATTTGCTGTCATGTAAGGAGAAATCTCAGTTTATTACATGGCTGCCTAGGTTTCCTCTCTTGGGGGGAGCGGATTAGAGCAGGGCAGCATGCTGGCTAGGGTGGTGCTTCTCCGGGGCATCATACTGGAGCTGGCTGGGATGAACGGTCAGGAATTTGCCCTGCCAGTTGGATCGGAGGTGGCTGGTGTCCTAGGAGGGGGAGTCTAATTCCCTTCGCTACTTTATTCGCAAACACCAGCTTTAGACTTGATCTTTGTGATCTCTCCCTCTGTTTCCATCTAATGGTGGTGACCCAGGCTCCAACACTGCTGGAGGAGATCAGAGAAGTCCTTTAGATGTTGGGAGATAGGACTTACATGGACCTTAATACAAGAAAAGTGCTTCTCCTTGCAGAAAAGCCAATTTGACCCCTGATTCCCCTCTCATGTGCCCTGTCTCAACCATGTGGGAACTGCTAATGGCCTCAGTCATCTCCTTGGCTTGGCTGCTGTGTGCAGAGGGACCCTCTGCTCCTGGGGCAGGATCATCCTGAGCATGAAGGAGTTGAGGTGTTCTCCTTTGCTCTGATACTGAGCAGGAGAAAAGCTGTGAAAGTGAAGGGTCCTAGGGTGGTGAAGGCAAGTGGGGGAACCACAGCCTGTCCCAGCAGAGTGGAAAGCCCCTGTCATGGAGCTGAGACACCCTGAGGGCTCCCTGTGGCCTTGGGCTTCACAGCCCAGCAGAAAAATATATTCCTTTTTTATGGTTGTGGGTTTTTTTTATATTCTTTGAAAACTTTGGGATTTTTGCAAACCTTGTGCCTCAAAGCAGGAGGACAAGCCCTAAAACCAATGATCAGCAAATTCTTGCTTTCCACCAAGGGATAAATGTTTACCTACTTGAGGTTAGTTAACAGGAAAATCATAATTTATCAGCCCACCTTTTTAACTGTGACGGAGATGAAGGCAGGCTAAGAACTAAACAATCTCAGATGAAAATTCTCCAAAAATCTCGCATCCATGCAAGGTGCTGGGACAATTTCACAAATACTCCTTAGATACTTTCCAAACAGACCTTTGGCACGTTACACCTTTTTCTCACTCACTTTGATAATTGTTTGTCTTGTTAGGAAAGGATCAGGTGCCTTTTGGGTGATCACATCTTCTGAGGGGGTAGGTTCAACTTTACCCCATGCTCATGGTGTTGCTAACTGTCAGCAATTTGTCGAAAACAAGGCAAAACATCGAGGCAAATTGGTTTCCCTCAGAACATGGGATTCTTAAAACCAGAAGGATTACATGTTGTCACCACTGTGGCCAAGAGTGCCGTAACCTTACCGGCATGATGTAACGTTAACGAGAGCCAGCCTTGTCCCGGAGCTGTTTGTGAGCCAGATGCCTCCCTGTGCCCGGATCAGCACGCTTGTGGTTCCTGAGTTCCCGGTTCCCTTCTCGGTCTCTGTCAGTTCCTCTTGCCACCTCCATCGGAGCAGTCTGCAGATGCTCCCGGCTGACGGCGGGCGGGCAGTCGTCCATCCTGCATGGGAGAGACAGAGAGGAAGGTGTTTCATGGGACGTAGATGTTTGTCTTGATTGGACAACTGAGTGTACGGATCGGAACAGTGTGATCTCTGTCTAGGTGAGATGTAGCTGTCTTCCTGCAAGAAGTCCAGTCCTTTCTGACGGTGCTGCAGGTAGCAGGAGGGTGAGGAACATGCCTGGAGAGCTGGAGATTTGCCTTCTGCTCCCAGCTGTGCTACAAGTCTCTGTGGAACAGCAGAAAAATTGTGTAGCTTTTCCAAACATTGGCTTCTCTGCCTCTTAGATGGTGACTGCATGGTTTGCAACTGTACTGGAAAAGGGAAATTATTTTAATCTTGGAGCACATCCAGGGCTTGAAGTCCCATTGCTTGATTTTGAGGGACTGGGGTCCAGTGCATCAGTGAGTTGTGGTGGGATAAAACCCTTCTGTTTGCTTTGCTCAAGTCTCGCCAAGACTGTGCAGAGCAAGGGTGGCAGTCCATCTGGCCACGCTTCTCCATACGCAGCATGCTTTCTGAAGAGAGAGTTCATGCCTTCTCCAGGGGTGGTGCTCAGTCGTTGCCTGAGGATTTTCCTCACAACTGCTGTGGTGTCCTCTCTGTTCCTGCCTCCTAGGAGCAATATCTCTAGGTGCTTTGCATGGAGGCTGAATGGATGTGTGGGCGCCGTGTTGCGTTGCCTGCAGAGCTGCTGTCAGGAGATTTGTGCCAATCTGATGTTGGAAGGTCTCTTCTTATCTTCCATGCTGTTTCGTCTCAATTGGTCCTTCAAAACCTATCTGCCTTCCTTGGGTGGCGGTTGTGCTCTCTCTTGAAAGTGTGGTTGGCACCTGGGGAGAAGGCCGGGAAACCCACAACTTTTGCAACATGTTCCTCTGCTTGGAAATGAGCAGAGCAGCAGCCAGCCTTGTGACGAGGGTGTCCCCAAAGGGGGCCAGGGCATGACTGCTCGCAGCGTTTGGCCCGGTGTTGTGAAATGTGACCGCAGGCAGTTCACCGTGCAGGGACTGTGCCATCCCATCCGCCTGCTTTCAATACCTTGCACCTTGCAGTTTTGCCAAAGCAACTCTTGGTTTAGCAGCTCTTCTACTGGATGTCCAGCTGGAGGGAGATGATAAAGGGACAAATTTTTTTTTTTTTTCCCCCACAGAGTTGCTTAACACCCTCATAAACTCTTGTAAAGCATTGATTAAAAACTTTGACCTCAGGGCTCTTGAGGTGCTTCACAGAGCTCCTTGGAAAGTCTGATTACGTCCTCCAGAACTGTCCCTGCCTTGTCATTTTGCTCAGTGTGGGTGGGAAGGAAGGGAGAATTTGGGGAATACACAGTAGAAGAGGTTGACAAGTTTACGCTCGGTTGTGGTGGACAAATTGAGTCCTCTCCCATGAAAGATGCTTCCATAAGCAGTGCCTTGGGAGAAGTGGTTTAGTTTCGTGTGTGGTCCGTAGCACACCAGGAAAAACAAAACCCAAAGACTGTGTTTTGTGGTTTCAAAGTTATGATAACAATTCTGTCATGTTTTGTCCTTAAATTCCCTGCCTGTTCCGTGCTGGGATACGAGAGGCATTGGGAAACTGGGCTCACCCAGAGTGTGCGGTGAGGAGCGTGTTCCCCTCAGAGGACCAAGCTGTGCCCTAAAACAAGCTGACGTGCAGGGATGTGTATTTTTGCGAGTGGGGTGTTGTAAGGGGTGTTTATGAGTCATGCTGTGCTCTTAGTCACTGCTTTCCTCTCGCCACAAGTTATGACTAAGGTGCTGATGTGCCGATTCCCCGCTCATTCAGTCCTCGGCACCGCAGCGGAGCATTTCTTGGGCGTTCCTCGTGCACTCTGGATGTATAAAACTTTTGGTGAAGACCATAATAACAGGCTGTGGCAGTAGGACATGAGGCAGGAGCCCATGAACCTCTTTGGTGTAGAGGAGAGAGCTTCATTTGACAGGTCAGTGGTTCCTCGTTTTGGGTTTGCTTTCACCTGTTTGGAGCCATTGGTGGCTTCTCTCCAGTGCAGGAAGGTCCAGGCAGTGGGGCTGGAGGTAGCCTTTTGGGGAGCCCCAGCAGCCAGGCACGGCTTTACTGAGCCCTTTTGGAGGAGTTGCTGGGAATTAAGCGTGGGTGGAGGTGGCCATACTGAGTGCACCAAGAAGGGGGTCTGGGTGAAGCCTCTGCCAAGATCACAGTGGCTCTTGCTCCTGCCAGGGTGAGGTGGGGAGATGTGCTGGATGAAGCCGCCACTGAATACTGAGCATCAAACGTTGGCCAAATAAGCAGAGAACTGAGCATTTTGTGGTAGTGTTGGGAACTGCCTGGGCATGTGGCATAAGTAAGCGATGTGCTGTAGGGATGAAAGCAAGCAAAGGCCTCCTTGTCAGGTGTCTTTTGTAGTATTGACAGGTTATATGTCTTCTTCTTGGATTATTTTTATGCATTTGTGTTGCCTCTAACCAAGACATTGTGTTGTCTGTGGGATGAACCCTTCCCTGTGTGTTGGGAGAGGGGAGGTGCCGGACCCAGGGCCACTCTGGATGCCAGGGCTGGCACTGCAGGGGAAGGGGAAATCTGCCTGGGCACCTCTGCTTATGGTCAGGACAGATCTGGGAAGTAAACCTTCTGGACAGACACCATGAAAATACATTTGAATTTGATGGGATAAAATCTTCCTTCGCCACCCTGGCACAGTCTCTGCCAGCCCAAGATTTAGGTTTGCACCCTGAGCCGTGGAGGAGAGGTGAGATGCACAGAGCCGTGTTGTGAAAAGGTTGCAGCCAGGCACGCAATCCGTGGTTTCACAATGTCCTCGGATGTTGGGGCTGAGGTCCCTCTGTGTTTTCCTGCATTGCTACAAGGCACGTGGACCTCCTCTTCATGGTGGCTGTCTGGCAGCAAGGTGACAGTGCCGAGGCTTTCCTGGCTGTACAAGGCTGGACTTGGCAGTGGGTTTGTGACCATCACCAGTGGACTTCAGAGCCACCGAGGACAATCTGTGCCTAACGCAAGGAGTAGGAGCGTGGGCTCTGCCATCACTTTTCCCAGCTTAGACAAGGTGATCTTTTGGGATCCCTTCCAGCCTGGGCTGTTCCATGATTCCCATCCAAACCCATCACAAGGTGCTGCAGCTATAATCTCTTGCAGTGTTATCTTCGATGGAGGCTAACCCAAGGTTACCTCCTTGCCACAGACACGTGAGCCAGACTTGGCCTGTCCTGCAGATGGAAGTTGTGGGAAGGCAGATATGCCTGCAGCAGGTCAGGGGGAGAGTGCCTTGGCCCCACAGCCTCTCATGGTTGGGTCGGGTTTGTGTGCTCCTCCTTTTCTTTGCCAGGTTTGGGAGTGATCTGGGGAGTAGAGGGCAGGATGACAGCTAGCAGAGCGGGGCACGTCGTTGGCTTTGGGGTTGGGAAGTGTGTCAGGAGGCAGTAATGGGGTGGTGTTTCACCGTAGGAGCGTTGTGCTCCCTTCCATGCACTTAACTAAGGGCCTGGTATACTGACTTTCTTCCTTCTTTCCCTTTAGGAGATGAACTAAAATGCAGCACACGACGTGCACAGAGGACAGGATCTACCATGCACTGGAAAGGTGTCTTCATGGGCTTAGCAGAGATGCTGTCTCCAGCAGATGGGCTGGTAGGTGATCTGTTAACCACAAACTTGTTGGTCACAAGCCTGACCCCTGACAGCCTCGATGGGGTGGGACTCTTCTGTCTCTGCATGATCTGCTGACCTACCTGGGCACCTGGTGCTACTGGAGGGTGGAGGCCTGTTCTCCCTTCCAACGTTCTACGTTAGACATGGGATCCAACCCAGTCAGTCTTCCCAAGTGTCTCACTGCAGTAGGAAGATGTACCAAGATGCTGAACGACTCCTGTTGGGTCTTACATAGGTAAAGCTCAGCAGAGAAGCTGTGTGTTGTGCCAGTTGTCCGTGCATGAGCTGGAAAGAGGGAGGAGTCTTCCCTCAGCACGAGGAAAGACTCCTTTGTGTAGTCAGCCAGCTTGGCCTCGCTGTCCTGCATACAGTCCTCAAAACCTATGGGCGTAATCTCTGCCACATTGTCAGAGGCGAGTGTGGAGATACTGTTATCGGTCTTATGTAAACCTAGATCAGATACCATGGTGGCCATAAAGATGTGGCCCATGTTCAGAGGGCCGCAGAAGGATTTGCGATGGTGCTGGTGAGGACAAAGCAGCAATGAAAGGCAGTCATTTTTGGGTGTAATTTTGACCTCTCTCCCTCATACTTGCACTTGTAGACCGCAATTAAATCACTCCCAAATCCTCTTGTGGAAGAAAGAAATGAATGGGGGCTGTCCAATCCAGATTTCCTTTTGTTTATGCAGTTCTTTCGAGCCCTTCTGCTTTTCCATTTACCTATAAGTCAAGGAAGAGATGCAAACGGTGTCCTACCTGCTGCCAAACACTGGAGTGATCCCTCTCACCATGCCCCCTTCCTCACACGCACCAGAGTGATGCCAGCTGCCTGCGCTGTAGCATCACCCTGGGTCTTGGTTCACACAGCTATGACCAGGACTCCTGGATCCTTTTGGTCTCCCCATGTTCTGGGAAAAAGGCCCTGAAGTGTGACTGACATTCCTGGTTCCTGGAAGCGCGACCTCGCGTTTGGCATCGTTACAGCGCGTGTCCAAAGAAGTCCATCTCGCCAAGCAATTAATTGTGCGCCACATAACTCACCTCTTCCTGTAATTATAATTAATCAATTCCTGTGTCACTCACAAACTCTGCCCTTCTCTAATCCTAGCCCTTCAGTGCTGGTGTGTGTGTTAGGGTTGCCTTTAAAAAAACGACTTAATAATTTTTCCACCTCATTAGCAAAGACAAGACTGTATGGGGTGGGGGTCAGGTGGTGGTGGGCTCTGGTGGAAGCAGCTGTGCTGTCCAGCGATTCCTCATTTCTAAGGATTTTCTCCCATCTCTTGGCCTGCTGGCTTTCAGTCCTCCGGTTTTGAGGAATTTGGCAGAATGACCTGGCATTCCTTTTTTTTTTCAGGCATTTTACACATCAGAACATTCCCTTTCATCAAAAGCATTTGTGCTGTTGCCAAAAATCTTCAGCGTGACAGGCGAACCCCGTTGCTGCAGTCATTGGTGGGTCTGACGTTAAGAGCTGTGCTGTGCCCCAGCCCTGGGGTCCTGCTCTGGGCAGCCCCTCTTGGCCAGAGGCTTTAGTGCTCTTACGCATAGGCTGGCCAGCCCCACTGACGTTTGCTTCCAAGAGTTCGCATCCTACTTGCAGTTGGAGTAGGGAGAATTTTGTTATCATGGTAACATATGTGATTTAGGGAATCATAGAATCACAGAATGGTTTGGGTTGGAAGGGACCTTAAAGACCATCCAGTTCCAAACCCCCTGCCATGGGCAGGGACACCTTCCACTAGACCAGGTTGCTCCAAGCCTCATCCAGCCTGGCCTTGGACACTTCCAGGGATGGGGCATCCACAGCTTCTCTGGGCAACCTGTTCCAGTGCTTCACCACCTTCTCCGGGAAGGTTTTCTACCTGATATCCTGTCTAAATCTCCTCACTTTCAGTTTAAACCCATCATGCCTTGTCCTGTCACTACAGGCCCTTGTAAAAAGTCCCCCCCAGCTTCCTTGTAGCCCCTTCAGGCACTGGAAGGCTTCAATAAGGTCTCCCTGGAGCCTTCTCTTCTCCAGGCTGAACAAGCCCAACGCTCTCAGCCTGTCCCCATGGCAGAGGGGCTCCAGCCCTCTGATCATCTCCGTGGCCTCCTCTGGACTTGCTCCAACCAGTCAATATCCTTCTGATGCTGAGGGTTCCACAGCTGGACGCAGCATTCCAGGTGGGGTCTCACAAGAGCAGAGCAGAGGGGGAGAATCCCCTCCCTTGACCTGCTGCCACACTTCTCCTGATACAGCTCAGGGTACAGTTGGCTTTCTGGGCGGCCAGTGCACACGGCCGGGTCACGTTCAGCTTTTCGTCTACCAGTACCCCCGAGTACTTCTCTTCAGGGCTGCAAAAACAGAAAACAGACCATAATGCACAGGTATAGCTACACTCCTGTTTCTTTTCAAAAACAAGGCAAAAATGTTTTCACATTCTTCTGCCTTCCCCACGGTATGAGCAACGGTTTAATTATTGCTGTCCTGTGTCAGATGCAGGCTGTTATTTATGGCAGGGCTCTGTTCCTCATATAGTCAGTGAATCCCTCCATCTTGTTCTTAATTGTGCAGTAGCCTTCTCCTTTCTCGTTTTTAACTTCTTACATCACTTCTCTTTCCCAATTTATTTGCTTTCCCCTCCTTTTTTACCATTTCCGTGCACCAAAGTCACACATACCACATGGCAGCTTTTGTGGGCTGAGACCTTGCTAGATTTGTTTTAATTTTTAAATTATTTAGTGCTTTATTTTTACATGATAATTTTACAGGAGATTGCTCCAGAGTGGATGAGTAATCACTTCCGATGCGTTGGTGTGTGTTGTGTGTGTGTCCCCTCCCCATAAGTGGCTGAGTAGCTGACATCTGTGAAGTCAGCAAAGAGAAGTGTGAGTGCTTTGACCATCAGATTTATGCCCTGGATGAGCCCTTGGTCAGCTCTGGGAACTAGACAGATAAGTTTTCCTCATCTGCAGTGTTTATTGAAGGAACCAATTTAAAATTCATTGTCTCTGACTCACAAAAAGACCTGTTAGAGAAGTGCTAGGAAAGATAACCTTCTTTTCCTTGTGGAGACCTCTTCAGAGGGTTTAGCTTCCTCTGTGTTGCTGGAGAGAGATGATGGTCAAAGCAGAACGTGCTAAAGGTGGAAAAATATTACCTTTCTTGCTGGTGAGCAGTGAAATCAGGAGCCCTTGGTGAAGGAGAGTGCTGGGCTTGGGTCTGGCTGCTGGGGAGTCAGGGGTGTGTTGAAAGGCTGGAGGACCACAGTGGATGGGGAGCTGCTGGGGGGGCTGTAAGGCAGCCCACAGCCTGAAAGGTCCCAGGGGTGGGAAGGAGCTGTTGTGTGTCTGCCACAGGGCTGCGCATGAGTCAGAGAGGATGAAGGATGCTGGTGAGGGAGGATGGATGAAGGCCACTGGTGAGCTGGAGGAGAGGAGTCTTCAATGATACATCCTAGGTGAGGCCCAGGGGGTTCGTTCTGCTCAGCTCTAACAGAGCGAAGCTTAAGATCCTGCTCGATTGCAGCATCTGAATACCCTCATGGGGAAAGAACAGCACTCAGGCATGTGGGGGTCCTCCAGCTTAGTCACCCAGGAGTGAAATGCAACGTCTCACATCCTTCCAGCTCTAAGTGCAGAATTAAGGTACGCTGTTACTAAACCTTGCAAATTTTAATCTTTGAACGGATTTCTCCAGGCTTGCCGTGGGTTTTCTTGTGGAAATCACTGCCCAGGCTGGGTCGATGTGCTGGGGTGGCTCCAGCCATGGGAGGTGCTGTTGTGCCCTGCTCAAGGGGCTCTAAGCAGCTGCTTGGAAATGGGAGCTGCAGGTTGGACTGCTGTGCGGTGCGGGATGCATCCCAAGAGGATGCTGTGACTGTGGCGCTTCGGGCATCTCCGAACCCCTGCTTACGAACCACTGTGAGTCCAGGCAGTGCCTTGGAGAAAACTGCCTTATTTGGTGAGGGTGTAGTGGAAATGGTGGGAGTGGGTCTGGGGGAGGAAGGAAACAGACATCTGCTTGTCACCCCTCCAGCTGTGTCACTTCTGACAGCCGCGGGAGCCGATGCCCAGCCCAGTGCCGTGGGCGACAGCAGCTTGGGCATGCGGTATTTCTGCCTTGTTTCTTCTTTTTCCGACTTGACAGTTGCCCTCTGTGAATAGCGGCGGAGGGGAAATGTCAACCACCGAGATCAGGAAGGAGCCGCTCCGGGAGGAGGCCGTCTCGGTGCGCTTCTCAGAAAAGAAATCGCAAAGCCTCATCCTTCCGAGGCCGCCCACAGGGCCGCTGCTGCCCGCTCCCGGCACGCTGCCGGCAGTGTCGTCGACGCCGATAGCGATCAAAGCGAGAGCGTGTGCTGCACCCAGTCCCTCCCGGTGCGGGGCTCCTGCTGCAGCCTCTGCCCGCCACTGCGCTCCTGCTCGGAGGCTTTGCTCTCCCAGAGGGAGATTTTTCTTTGGGTCGGTGTCATGTTGAGCGCAGCCGAAGCATGCTGTGTAGGATACCGGGATAGTACAGCTTAGTCTTGCATCTGCTGCAGCTCCCTGTGTTGCAGCCCCAGCATCCCACAGCCAGGGCCACGATGTGCTCTGGGCTGCCTGTGTTTCTGGCAGATAAATCTGACTCGTTCTCCATGTATAAATTAAAAATAAATAGTGCTGGGTTGCTCTTTTAATGGAGCAAAACTGGATAGATGAGCGTGAGGGCAGGGTGGATGTAAAGTTTTTTAGCTGTGGGGCTTCCTGCTGCCTTGCTGGGAGGTGTCCAGGGCCTCTTGTGATGAATTCATAGGATATATGGGCTGGAAAGTGAAATTCTGGTTTGTGCTGCCTGCACAGGGTGCATCTTTAAAAGCTGATCTCAACACCTCCGGAGATGGAGATCACCCCGCAGCTCCCATGTGGACCACTCACCTTTAAGACATTGAGCAGTTTGTGTGCATGATTTTGCTTCCAAATTCCCACAGCCAAGAGGCACCTGCCTGAGCTCTGCAGACGCTGCCTTGATAGGGTTCAGGTGAGTGAGGTGTTTTCCCACAACACAGGACTTTCCAGTGTTTATATGGCTTGACAGAGAGGGGGTAATGGGGAGCACAACACCCGCTTGCTTGGCAGGGAGTATTCCTCTGGTCGCCTTAGGAGACATCCCAGGGCATCCCTGAGTTGTGCACTCCATGCAGATTTGGGGCTTCCCTTGCATCTCATGGTGAGAAAAGTTTCAGTCTTTCTGCGAGCTCTCAGTGCGCATCCTACCCTGTCCACCCTGGGCCAGGGAGGGTGTCCAGCATGGTCTGGCACTGCTAGTTTTGGGCATACCTGGCACAGCGAAATGAACCCAGATTGGATTTGGTTCTCTGGGTTGCTCTGACCTGTGGTAAAACAATGCTGCTGGGTTGCCCCTGTGATCTGTGGCCTGACCCTGCATGATTTACCGTCACAGCAAACCAGCAGTGGAGCATCTGCTCGGGTGTGTTGAGGTGAAGTAGATGCAAATAAAACTTTGTGGAGGTGGTTTCTCACCTGGCTGCAGCCTCTCCCTGACCTGGGAATAAACCAAGTGATGCTCTGCAGTTCATAAAAGGCCCTGAGTGCTACCGCAGCAGCCATCTGTGTCCCAGGTGGATACAGGACATCTGCAGAGGGGTAGAGGGGGTCCTTGCAGGCAGGTGGCTCTGCTCTGCTTTCAGTGTCATCTGGGGATTTTTTTCCTGACCTGTGTATCACCCTCCGTGCCCAAATAACCTTTTTAGTCTGGATACAGAGGGCATGGCTGCAGGGACTAACTCTGCTTCCAGCGGTCAGAAAGTGGGTGGTCATGACCTGGAATGTGTGTGGAAGGAAGGGAATTCCCACCCAGGTCTGAATGCCCTGTCCTGACTGATGCTTGGCAGTGCCGAACACTTCACTTTGCTGCATGGTCTTTGTGTATTGTGTCCAGGATTTCCGAGCTGCATTTTGTGCTCGAGACTATTTATAGCAAGGATGCAGCTGTTTTGGTGTATCTTTGGTTAATGCTGCTTTGCCAAATTTAGGAGCTCAGCCCTTGGCAGCCTGCTGCCTCCCAGCACCGTTTGGTTTAATCCCAGGGTAATCCCAGTGCCTTGCCATGACTATGAGTTAAACAGAAATTCTGCTTATGGCGTTGTTACTCAAATATACCTGTCTGCATCCTTATGCTTCAGCTCACGGTTACTGTACAAACCCAAAAATGGGTCAGAAGACCTCAGGTCTAAATTATATTTGTAAGCCTTCCCTCGAGCCCTGCCCTTGTCCCTGCTTGCTACCCGTCCCCCCAGCCCATTTGCAGTGGGTTTGCCCCAGCTCCCTCCCCAGGGGAGCAGCCCAGCGCCTCTCCCTCTGCCCCATTCAGCACAGAATAACACAGCGAGCCGCTGCCGCCGCAATTTCCTCCTCCCTCGCTAGAAGTGAGAGGAAGGAAAGAGCCTGGGTCTTGCTGGGCTATTTGTATTTGTGGTTACGCTCGCGCAGGAAGCGGCGTTCTCCTCGTCTGGCGATGCACCGCGCCGGAGCTCAGCTCCGCTGCCCTCGCCGATCCTGCCCCGCACAGCCAGGCTTCGCCCTGGGTGGCCACAGCGGGACTGGCCTCTCTCGGGGCCGCAGATGACGGCTTGTTCCAAGACACCGCTTAAGCCCAGCCGCTTCTTCAGCCAAGCTCCCAGCAGCTCTGAGTGCTTCTACTGGGTCGGTTGCGTTCTTGACTGTCTCGCAGGCGCTGGGGCTTTCCCTGGAGGGTGCCGCGCTCTGGGACAGCGTTGTTTTCTGTGAGCAGTCTGCTGCAGTCATCCTAGGCAGAGTCACGGCTCTGTGCCATTGCGCTGGCTCATGAAAGGGGCTCGAAGGAAAGCTGGAGCAGCGCCGTGTTACCGGGTTGCTGTGCCCTTGCTGACAGGTTATCCCCATCTGAGGTTGTGCTCTGGGTGTCAGCAAACCCAGCAAGATGCTGGTACTGCTATGGAAGTGCCAGAGGCAAATTAAACATTGCAGCTGTAATTAACAGCAAGTGCATCTGAGCTGCTTGGAAACTTTCCAGCAGGATCTTTCTCTGCTGGAAAAGTGTTGATTCATTGAAAGTATAAAGTTGCATGGCAGCGGGGGGTGGGGAGGGCGGAGAGGTGATGCTTTCCCATGGGGGAGAGCTGCTGCCCTGTTAATTCAGCTACAAGCTAGGCACAAAGCCACAGAAACAGTGTGTGTCCTGGTGAGCAAATGCCTGTCCATGGCAAGAGGGGGGAACAAGCGAAGGCTGTTTGTGCAACCTTGTCACTAGTTTTGCTTGTCCTGGCATCATCCTTCTCCCACTTGGGCAGCTGGGCCGTGTTTCTCCTTTAAATCCATCTTGTTTAACATGTAGAAGGTGTGTAAAGGTACTTTTATGGCATTTACTTGTCTGTATGCTTGATGAATTTGTAACCTCTGCAGCTGGGAATGATGTTTGAGGGACAGACAGCGTGACCTGTAGGTTTGTGATGAATACTGCTGTCCCCTTGCCAGCTCATGGAATTGTTTCTTCCTTGTTAGCTCCAACGTGACAGCCAACACGCATAGGTTGGTATTTATTATGTTTCTGTGCCACTTAGTAGACCGTGTGAGTGAAGAGCGGCTGAATTTGCCTCTGATCATTAGCCCCACGTCCCTGCAGTGAGAGATGTTGTGTTTCTTTTGGCTTTGCTTTTGGACTGAGCTTGGAAGAGCCGCCATGCCAGCATCCCAGAAGCACACCATGTGACCGAGCTGTGTGTGGTATCTGCACTGCATCCGCTCCTGGTGAAAAAATCCATGGTGATGTGGGATGGGGGAGATGCAACCATGGACCCTTCTCAGATACTTGTTTGCTTGAAATTTCCCCATAACTTTTCTCTGTGGGGCTGCGTGCAGTGCCTGGGTCCCTGGGAGGGAGGAGGAAGAGGAGGAGGTGGTGCTGCTGTCTCCTTGGCCTGCAGATCCTGGTCTGCCGAAGCCGACAAGCGCCGCGTCCTCCCCTGGGATGCAGGGCTGGGATGAATGGAGACGCCTGGCAGCCTTTGTGCAGATCATTTCCTCTAAGACCATCTGGGAGGTGGCCCCAGCGGCCAAGCAAAGTGAGGGATTCGGGAAACACCTTGGGCCATTGTCACCGGACGGGTCCCAGCAGCAAGAGGCAGATGTCCGGGGATGGAGGCCAGGGAGGCTTCAATGAACTGGGGTGAAAGACCCTTCATCCTTTTGCAAGGCAGTTCTCCTCCCTCAGTCTGGCATTTTAATCTGTTAAATGAAATATATTTTACCCTTCTGGTGGGGTTTTAATATATTTAATGAAATCTTGAAGGTTCTAAGAGGTGGAATGAAATGCCGGGCAGGCTTAACAACGATGCTGGTATGAGCTCTGACTGTCGCAATTCTGATGTGATGGTGCGTCTCCAGGGCATGGGGAAGCTGGTCAGGGGCATGCAGCATCTTCCCTCGGGTGCGATGTAGCTGGAGGGGGTTGGATGTGTGCCCAACAGGGAGCTGAATTTTGGAGGGTTTGAATGAGCTTATAGTTGAAATAGTGCAGCTGGGGCAGCAGTGCAAGGCATTAGGCTTCTGTGCTCCGGCAGGCTGAAGGTGGGCATCCAGCTATGCCATGCTCGTTCCTCTGGCCTCAGGAGCAGGCATGTGGTGGCACAGGCATGCCTACTACCCAGTCTCCCCGGGGGAGAGGCGTCCAACCCAGCTCAGTGCCTTGGGCTGCATGAGCACGAAGGCGCTTGGGTGCAAAGCGATGCTGCTGAGATAAAGCACCACTTGGCAAGGTTAGATCTGTCCAGGAAGACACGAGGCTTTTTCCTCTGCCATGATGTGATACAAGCAGCAAAAACCTTCACCCTAACTCCTTCCTGTTGTTTCTCCCTCCTGTGAGCTTCTTGGAGGAGGCTGTGAGTGACGGTGGCTCTGTCTTCCCACAGCCGGGCTGTGCCTGAATTGCTGGAGCTTGCAGGAGCTGGTGAGCCGAGACGCTGGCAACTACCTCATCCTCGTGGAGAAAATCCTCAGCAAGGCCAAAGAGGTGAGTTGGGGGGCTGACGGGGAGGGCTGTAGCCTCTGAGGTGGTGTCAGCTTCAGGGCTTGCCCAAAATGGAATTTTGAAGAGCTTGGTGGGTGACTTTGGGTTGTGGTAAGTTATTACTGGAGCTTGGGGTCAGGTGGTGCTGGGTTGGCAGGTCCAAAGCTCTGTTGGGAACAACCCCGTGTGTCCCAGCAGCTTCCAGCACGTGGAATCTACAAGAGAAAAACCCAGCTCCTAGATCTGCTCTTTGGGCAGCACTGCAGATCCAAGGGGAAGGGTTTTGATTTCCCAAAGCACTGCTCAGTGCCGTGCAGGGGCAGCCTAGGTTGTAGGGCTGTGTGGATGGAGCCGGCCTTCCCCCAGCATAAATGGGAGCTGCTAGTCCAAATCAGAGCAAACTGAAAAGTTTCCTGTTGTTTTGGATGGAAGCTTTGCCACAGCTCTGCTGGGCTTCCTGCAGGGCCCGGAGCAGAGCTGAGACGCTGGGGAATGTGGGCAGGGTTTGCACCACGCAGCAGTGTTGGGTCAGGCACAGTGTGGGGGGGTGAAATGGCAGTGGGGCCGTTTCACATGGTCCCATCATGTGCTGGGGAAGCTCGAGGCATCGTCAGTCGAGCAGCCTTGACTCAGGCTGTGACTGGGAAGACCTTGTGATGTGTTTCCTAAATCCTCAGCGCTGGGATTCATGTGATGGGGTAAACGCTGCCTTTCATTTTTTGGGAAAGAAAGGCTGTCTAGCTGCCAGGCTGTGAGCTGATAGCAGTTAAGATTAGCATGATTCAGTTCAATATTTTTTTTTTTTTTTAATGGCTGGAATTGTTGTAGTTGCAGATAACCCTAATGTAATAAAATGCTTATGCAAGGGTTTATTGCACTTCCTGCTGTGCTCATGAACAAGAGACACTGTCTGCAAGCGTATCCTCAAGCCATCACCAAGTCCCTTGGTGAAATAATTCTGCTGGCTCTTCACTGACAAAGGCCAGGACAGAAATCCATGGTTTGCACCATGCAGCTGAGAGAGGCTGCCTGCTTGCCTCTCCAAACTGCCTGCTTTGAGCCGCTTTCATAGAATTTAATGCAAGTCTGAAAGGATTGGGAGCATCAGAGGGCTGGGGGCTTGGCCAAATCCAGGTTCTTGAGGGTAAAAGCAGAGCAGCGGTCTGTGCTGATCTGCCTGTCCCGTTGATGTTGGACACTGGGGTTTTGGGGATTATTTTCCCGTGGAGACAAGGGAATCTGCTGAGGATGGTGATGTGTTGGTGCGGGTTGGGCCGCACTGTTGGGGAGTCTCCCGGCACCTCCCAAGATGGTTTTGGGTAGTGCTTGTGGCGAGCAGCCCAGCTTATGCTTCTGCCCTTGGGCTCTTTTTTACAGGTGCAGGAGAAATGCGACTATGATCTCGTGACGCCCCTGGCTCTGCTTTTCTACTATGCGGTCCTGTATGTAAGTTTTGACGCTGCTGCATGCTGCTCCCAGCCCCTGGGGAGGCAGGGGGTCCGGGGCCCTGCGGAGCCACGCAGAGCAGTCACTGAAGTCGGGGTGGCTTTTGTCTGAAACATCACGGTCTGCTTTGATCCATTCATCTCAAAAAAAGATCCTGAATGAATCTACAGGGATAAAGACTAGGCAACCATTGCACAAGCTGAGCGACAAAAAAAAAAAAAGCGCTTCAGTGTTTTTAATATTTTTATTTAAAGATAGGTTAATCAGAAGGGGAGACAGACAGAGAAGGCAAATTTTTTTCATTACCCTTTGTACTTGTGCAAAATATATAGGCAACACTAATGAAAAGGAGCGGAGGCTTCACAGGAAATACATTTTTATTATTATTATTAGCACAATGCATCATTATCCTAAGGAAATCATTGCTGCCAGAACTTGCAAAAGCACAGGCTGTTAAGCGATTCATCTGTATGGATTTGTGGTTGTTAAAAAGAAATTTATATATAGGCTTTGGCACGTGAGCCACAGCCGGGAGGTTGGGAGGGTGCAGAGCGGATGAAGCTTTCTCGGAGCTGTGCCCAGTGGGACCCTTTGACCCTTCCCTGGGAGAGAATGGGGTGTCACAGGGTGAATCTCTGCTCTGATCCATTTCTCCCCCTCCCACATCCAGCCTAAACCCTCAAGGTTTTACGCAGCGCTCGAGACCCATGTCGTTGCTCCCTTTCTAATCAGGTCTCCTCATTCTCCGTAGGCTCCCCACTTCCCACCGGGCTCCGACCTGCTCCTGAAGGCTGCTGGTGTATACCACAGCTTCCTGACCTGGCCTGTGCCCTACTGCGACATCTTCCGCGAGCTGCTCACCTTCATCAGTGACGAGCTCAAGGCCCCCGGTAAGGCCCCCTGCTCCGCCGTGGGGTTTTCACGTGCTGCTGGTGCTGCTTCCCCAAAAACACCCGCTGCTGTGGCCACCCGTGCTTGTCCCGAGACTCTCCTGGTGTTGCTGTATCATACCCCCTTGCTTCGTGAATCTCCTGAGTTGTGGTGTCCACGTTTACCTTGTGTGTCCCACGCCTCAGCTTTTCCAGGAGGCCAGGACCTCTGCCTGCCATCCTCTGGATGATTTTCCCTGGTGATCCAGCACAGAGGGAGACCAGGTTCCTCTGGAGGAGCAGGCGGGATGGTGTGGCTGTGTTTTCGGTGGCTGCCTTGCGTGCCAGGTGGTGGGAGCATCCCAGGGACACCAGCTCTGGACCAGTGTGAATTAGTGAAACATGTAATGATTTCCTGGCTGCCTTTCAGTCTGCGGGGTCTTTTCCATGGCAAAGCACGTGCTGGCTGCTCCCGCCCAGCCCTGGGCTTTGTTTGAGATGCTCGGTGGTGTAACTGGGGTGATAACAGTGGGTCCATTCATCGGCGTCAAGGTGGCTGGAGCCCTTGAGCCTGCCCTTGCGTGGAGATTTCCATAGGGCTGAGGGACTCCCCGGCTCTTTCTTTACAGACGAGGCACTACCTTGTGATACGGCTTTGGGCACATCTATCGGCAGCAGCAGCGTTCCTCTTAATTAAGGGCTCCTTATAGATGTCCTGTTGTTCCCAATGGAGCAGCTCTTCCAATTATTTCTAAAAGGCCATTTCTTCTAATCTCCCTGTCTTTTGGTGGCTTATGGGGAGCTGTTATCACATGGAGCAGATTTCAGCCCTTGTTTAATCCTGCGCAAGGCCATGGCTCTGAGTGGGACTGGGGAGGTCTCAGATGGGTACGTGGGCTATGGCTGAGGCTGGAGATGCTTCTCCCCTTCCTTAAATCCAACAGCTGCTTTGGAGAGCCCTGATGGGCATGTGAAACACAGGTCTCCATCATGGCAGCAACATCCTGTGGAGATGGGAGCTAGTAGGGTGCAAATGCTTTCAAAGGAACAGAAAAATGAACAATAAACCCCCAAAGCCTTTGCAGCATTGGCACTGGACTGGCTGGCTTACCCTCAGCGCAAAGCTCCACCAGCCTGGCCGCAGACAAGGTCTGGCTGGGCTGTTGTGCTGTGTCCAGCCTCCAGCTCAGAGCTGCAGGGCCAGCATGGACGTGGGGATGCTCATCCCACACTGCTGCAGGCATGGACTTCCCCAGCTCCTTCCTGGTCATTTATTGCTGTGACACCAGTCAGGACTGTGTTTTACAGACCACTGGGAAAGCCCCAGTGCTGGGGCGGGGGTTGCTACATCGTGCCCTTGTGCCATCACCACCATCACTAGTGCCTGGGGCTGCATGAGCTGGGGACTTTGGTCCAAAATCTCTTCCCCTCCTACAAGTACATGAGATTCCCCCACCTCTGCTCAAAGATGCCGTGTGGGAGGTGTTGGCCTGCTAGGGCTGGGGAGCCTGATGCTGCCCCTCGCCATGGCCTGTCCCCCCAGCTGGAACCAAGAACAGCAAAAACGTGTCCCCTGCTGGTAAGCTGTCCAGGAGCTCATATGCTTGTTGCCCAGCCTCTGTGACCTGCCGTGGGGTTGAAGCAAAAGCTTTTTATTGAGAGGAGGGTAAATATTAACTGAGAACAAGCTGCTGTCAGCGTTTGCTGAGAATGCAATAGCTTTTATCTGCAGACTGGGGCTGATGTCTCTGCAAGAGGGGCGAACACTGCTGTAATCAGGGAGCCTGTGTGGATCAACATGAGCTGCCCAGGGGTGCTGGGTGCCCATGGGTGCTGCTTCTTGTCTGCTGAGCCGCATCTGGGGTTGGGATGAGGCTGCCTTCAGTACTAAGGGTGCTGGATATTGTTGATGCTGTAAGATCTTTTCCAAGACGTGCCCTGGTCCTTATGCCTTTTGGGAGTGACATGGGCTTTGCTGTCGCCAGCCAGTCCAGGTCCATCAGACACTGCCTAGTTGGGGTTCCTGCTGGCATTCTGGGGGTGGTCCCACAGAGGCATCCTGGGACAGGAGCTGCTTATGCCAACCTCGTCTCTGCTGGGGCCAGGCTGGGCTCTATGCCTGCTTGAGGGAAGGGGGCAGTGAAAAGCTGTCCCTGTGAGATCCAGCGCCTGGGGGGGGCTAAAGCAAGTGGCAGAAGCTGCTAAATATCACCTGTGCAGTTCAAACCAGATCCCACATCAGCAGTGGGGCAGAAGGGACTGGGAATGGAGCAGCTCTCTCTTTCCATCCTCTGGTTGCCCACCCATCCCCCTGGGCTTTCACCTTTCCTGTCCCAAGGCTCCTTGGCTCCCCGCTGGTTCCCTTGCATGGTGCCTTGTCCCCATCAGGACTTTTGGTGCTGCCATGCCTCCTGTAGGCTGTGGTCCAGCCGGGTAATGACCACATTGGGAGCTTCTGAAGCAGTGTGGTCTGCAGTGGTGCCATGTCTCCTGTCCTCTGCTCTCTCCCCAGGGATCTCCTTCCAGAGGCTGGTGAGGACAGAGCAAGGGCTGTCCGTGAAGAACTATCAGAGCTCCACCGTGTAAGTGTGGCCATGGACACTGCTGGTGACCCTCTCTGTGACATCCTCACCCACATGTACCATCCACGCTGCAGCGAGCAGCATCCCAGAGGTGTAGTGGTGGGTGCCAGGGAGAAGAGCTGGATAGCTGGGCTGCGCTGTGGGAAGGGAGGAGGGAAATGTGGCATTTCCACAGCCGTGGGTCAGGGTCTTTGAGCTACCCATGTCGGTTATCCTGCAGCCCTGCACTCAGCCCTGCACTCAGCAGGGCTGCAGGTCTGGGTGCAAATGGCCAGTGAAAGCAAAGTCTCCTCTGCAGGGAACTGCTGGTTTCAGCACAGGCTGGAGAACCACCAGGAGACACTTTGATCTGCGTGTTTGGGAGCCACCAGCCCGAGGGGGATCAGAAGCGAGTCTGTCCCAGAGCAGCAATTAATGAAAGCCTTGCGGCTCGGAGCGTAGTCAGACTTTGCACCCTCTCTGAGGGCTGAACCTTGCCTCCTGCCAGGGCACCTCGTTTGTAAATAGGAAAATGAGCCTGGGTGGTGTGTGCCCTGCCTGGCTGCAATGTCCCAGGGACAGTCCTTCGTGCACAGCCACCGCTACTCTCTGTCCTGCTGTTCCAGCTTGTCCACCCATGCCGTGCAGCTCTGGATTGCAGCTGTATCCCACCCAGCTGTGCTGGTGCTGCTGTGCTGCTTTCCCAGTACGAATCCCCTGCTCTACAGACTTGGACTGGTACACGTGCAGCTGCTGGTGACTTACCAGCACGATGGCTGTGTTTGCATAAAAAACCCTGAAAGCTGGCACAAAGCCGTACACAAGCTGAACCTTGACCTTGTTGAAGGCTTGTGCCCATTGCCTGAGCTTTCTAGAACTAAGCATGCCAGAGGTCTCCTTTCTTCAGGTTTGGGAATTCAAAGCCTATGGATGTTCATTTTGTGGTCCAGAGCAAAAATGGAGCTGAAGTACGTGGCTTTTCTCCTTAAAGCCCAGAAGTGATGCTCTGACCTGCACCTTTCAGAGTGAAGGTGTTTGGGGGGCCCCTCTCATTTTCTACGCACCTCTGTTTCATCGCATGTGCTGGATGCCCAGTTTGGACAACAATCTGCTGTGCTGGAGCCCTGTCTGGGGCTGGTCAAACCATTACTGGGCTGGTGATAGTGCAGATGTGGCAGGAGGGGTGGTGGCAGGGATGCACCGAGGGGCAGGATGGAGGCTGCTCACCCCTTACCTGCTCCCTGCTCCTGGCTAGCACTGCAGCGTGGGCCTGGCACCCCTGCACAGCCCAGCGACTCTCTGGCTGTGACTGATGTGAGAGGATGCTGCCATCTAGAGTGAATTTCTTCAAGAGTTTCCTGTGCCACCAGCATCTGAGTGGCTGCCCAGACTAACCACAGTCCCCTTGTCCCCAGGACGGTTCTGCTGCTTAATCGCTCGGAGGTGCAGAGCGAGTTCCTCTCCATCGCCGAGAAGCTGAGTGCCAGCGAGCACCCGCAGCGTGCCACGCTTGTCTTGCTCCTCGAGCACCTCTACCAGGCCAGCTTCGGCACCTGCTGCGACCTGGACAGCCTGCACCACCTCCTCAAGGTAGGCAAGGAGAGCTTCGGCAGTACCGTGGTGCCGTTGGAAGCAGTTTTGTGCAGTTGGCTGGTCGATTTTCTGGCCATAATAATACCTGATGGACAAAAGAAAAAATGTTTTGATAACACTTTGTAGGTAAAAAATATGTGCCTTTCCGTTCTCTTCTCAGGTTAGACCTGACGTCTGTGCTTCTGTTTCGTTGAGTGTGGTGGTGGGGTGTGATTAACTCGCCTTTTCCTCTTTACTTCTTTCCCCATATCTGGAACACGTGGATTTGAAATGCAGCAAAAGTGTTTATTTGACCAGAGAAACACTTTGCTTTGGTGTTTGGGGAGGTAAAAGCTTTTGAAGAAAAACCCGTAGGTGTGTTCAAACAGGGTTTTTTTTTTTCCTTCTTTGCTGAAGTTTTTGCAGGGGCCATGAGGGGATACGTATTAGAGGAGGGGGAGAGATTTATCCGGTGGTGTAGGTAGTGACCTTCCCCTAAAACTTGTGTGGAGGGACCCACTTGATCTCTTTCCTTGGCTCTGCTCCCCCCAGTCCAAGACACTGGAAGAGCTCTTGGAGATCTATGCCAGCGCTGCTGACGCGCAGGAAATTGCAGCTGCCAGCAGCGACCCTGTCCTGGCCCGGGAGCGGCTGCAGAACGTGCTGCGGGGCATCGCCGGCGCCGCATCTTTTCCTGCCATCGCAGGTGAGAATCCCACCCTGTGCCCCTCTTACCCCCAGGGTTTTCTGCTGGCTCATCTCAGGCAGCAGCAGTGAGCTCCCCTGCACCCTGGGCACTGGCAGCCAGCCCTCTGAGGTGCAAACCCCCTGTTTTATGCAAAGTTTCAACCAGGTCCTATTTCATAACCGTGTGATGAGCCAGAAATTGTTTCTTATGTTTCATTAAAGCCACAACAACAAAAAAAATGTCTCCAGCCTTTACGGGTGAGATGAAAACTGTAGATCAGAAACCGGTGGTAGCAGTGATTCCTGATAGCCCTTAAAGGTGTGAAATGTCCTCTCGTCCCAGTCACATGTGACTTGTTGGGGATAACGACAGCAGCATTGGTGTTCTGCATGACCTGGGCTGCCCAAAACATGTGCTTGGGGTGGGTGGCATCTCTCACCGGCCAGGAGAGCTGTCAGGAGTGTATTGGGGTTCCCCGCAAACTAACTCCTCTCCCTCCTCTCTTTCCAGGTGAGGCTCAGCCCCGCAAGCTCCACACCATCCCCATCCCTGCCGCTCGCTGCTACACTTACAGCTGGGATCAGGATAACTTTGGTAAGCAGAGGGGGTCCCCCACCCCTCCTAGTGGTACTGCAGCCCACTGCTCCCCATCACAGGGGTTGCTGAGCAGCATTTCAACTCCGCTGGGGCTGCCACGTGCAGTGGAGGGCATGGCACAAACTGTGGCTGGAGCCTGAGAGAGCCAGTAACATATTGTTGGTGTTGGAGGAGCGGTAACGCTGTGGGGGCCAGTCCCCCCTAGATGGGAGAGGATGAGGGTGTCAGCTTGGGCATGACTCCTGCTGGGATCCCAAGTAAAGCCCTCCTCCAAGCAGTGGGCACAAGGCTGTGGTAGCCCCAAAACACCTGTTGCCAGAGACAAATTATGCAGGGCTTAATAATCCTGGGCAAAGTTGTGCCTTGCAGTAAGCTGGAGGAGGCTTGTCGCACCCAGGTCTGTAGGGATATTGGCAGGACAAAGACCTTGTTTGGTAGAAAGCTGCTCTGCAAGGAGTAAACCTTGCTCGTGCCCTGGAAGTAATTGCTACTAGAAAAGCCTGACCACAGTGAGGCGTTGGGGGGTTCTGGGCTTGAGACCCCTTGGATATTACAGCTCTTCCCCCACCTGTAGCAGGGATGGCCGAGGAGTGGGTGCCTTTGTCATGCTCTTGGCCTGGCCGCAGCAGTTTTGCAGGGGAAGCAGCGGCTTCCCCTTCTGCTGAGCTGGTCTCTCCGGCTTCCCCATTCCTGGAAGACCTTTTCTGTTCCCAAGAAAGCTTAGTGTTTGTTGCCTGCTGACCTCAGCAAGCTGGACCAGAGCTCTGGCTTGGGCTTTGCAGTGAGTCCAGCCTTGTCAGGAGGCTGCCCACAGCGGGGCAATTTGAGGTTTGATTAGCCAAATACCTTGCTTCCTCCTGCCGTCCAGTTAAACCCGTACGGGACATGAGGTGTTGTGAAATCTGTGTAGGAAGGAAGCAAAACCCCAACTGGTGTTTGCCTTTCGAGAACCCAAACAGAATGTGACCTCAAGGAGAGAAACATGTTTTGTTTTGCATTGTCTGAGTGCCTTATGGAAATGTAGAAAGGTTCAGTAGATTTTCTGCTCCGAGATGGAAACCGTGCAGGATCAGAGAGCTTTGGTCATGCTGCAGTAGTGTTGTTGTCAGGGGTCATCACGTTTCCCATGGTTAGGCTGGAGCCTGTGCCAGATGTGATTTCCCTCCGGGTGCCTTTCAGATATCCTCAATGATGTCCTCAGCAAAGAGTGCAGTGTCGTTGAGCCCATGGCCTTGGAGAATGAGGAGGAGGATGAAGAGGAGGAAGAGGAGGAGGTGGAAACCGATGGCTGTTCTCCCGGGCGGGACTCGCTGCTTTCCCCCATCTGTGCCATTTCCAAAGACTCTGTTTACTCGGCACTGTCGGAGGAGGGATCT
This sequence comes from Eurypyga helias, assembly GCF_000690775.1. NCBI lineage: Eukaryota > Metazoa > Chordata > Aves > Eurypygiformes > Eurypygidae > Eurypyga > Eurypyga helias. The sequence goes on along the minus strand of NW_010241890.1, from coordinate 18,856 downwards.
AAGCCCTCACGAGTGTCTCTCTTCACCACCTCCAAGGACTCCATCTCAGAGCTGACGGTGGTCTCCAGGAAGTCCTTGAAGTCGTTTGTCTCCAGCCTGAGGGACTGCATGGACAGTGGGTACGCAGAGGACAGTGACGAGAATTCCCTGGACATGGTGGGGAGGTCGGAGCTGAAGGTGGAGAAGGCCCACCACAAATACAGACACACGCTGACCAACAAGATCTACAAACTGTTCAAGAGCAAAAGCCAGCTCGTCTTGAGGAGGGACCTGAAGGACTGCCCAGACACGGGCTCTCTCTCACTGCCCCTGCGCCGAGCCGAGAGCCTGTGCACTCCCCAGGCCAAGCACCGCATCCCGGCACGGTCCCGGCGTGCTCACTCGCTGCCG
>NW_010241890.1:0-18421 GCF_000690775.1 Eurypyga helias | reverse complement strand
CCGACGGCCCTTCCTCAGCTACGACGAGGATGCCAAGGTGTCCACGCTGCGCGTTGTGGTCTTCGGCTCTGACCGCATCTCGGGCAAAGTGGCCCGAGCCTACAGCAACCTCAGGTGAGCCAGGTAGTGCGAGGGACCCAGCTGGAGGCACCTGGCCCTGCTGGGACACGCAGGAGGGCTTTTCTCACCCAGCCCTCTCCTACCTTCTCCCAGGCTCAAGGAGAGCACCTGCCCCTCACTGACAAGGTACTTCAAGCTGCAGTTCTTCTACGTCCCTGTGAAGAGGAGCTGCTTGGCTCCGTCGACCCCACTGATGCATCCCCCTTCATCCCCGGGGGACCCGCAGCTCCGTGCCTCGGCACAGGTGGTAGGTGTCCTCACCGCAGGGCTTGCGGTGCCACCGGCGCTCTACTTGCCCCAAAAGCCGTGTTCGAGGAGGTCGGCAGGGCAGGCTGAGGGGAACGTTGGGGTCTCTTCCACCAGCCCTAGGTGTGGGCTGAGGAGCCTGGAGGGGCCCCTGGTGTGACCTCAGTGTGCTGCTTTCAGGATTTCACCGTGACCAGGATGGAGAGCAGCACCAACGACATCTCCCACTACATCGGCATGTTGGACCCATGGTACGAGCGCAATGTTCTTGGGCTGATGAACCTGCCCATGGATGTCCTGTGTCAGGTACGTGCGTGCTGTCCCCCTTCCCCCGAGGTGCAGGGGAGCTGAGCAGAGAGCTTCTGCTTAGCGCTGGGCCACTGTGGTCCTGTACAGGAGGCTGTGCTACATGGACACGGGATGGAGCATGGCGTTCCCAGTGGTCAGGAGGAGGGTTTCTGCCCCCCGTGGGGTGGGGCAGGCAGTTCTGGGTAGCACATACCCCATCAGGCTTGTGACTTACTCTCTCACCACAGTCTGCCAAGCCAGAGGCCGAGCCCCAGGAGGACTCCCAGGAGCAGCTGCCCATCTTGGCAGACATGATCCTCTACTACTGCCGCTTCGCCACGCGCCCCGTCCTGCTGCAGCTCTACCAGACGGAGGTAGGCAGAGGGGCTCATCCCTGGATTGGTGAGGGGGAAAGGGAGGTCTTCTGTCTGTGCCACCAACTCGGGACCTGGCTGTGAAGCAGATGGGGAGATGGCACAGCCACCACGTGCTGGTGAGGCGGAGCTCAGTCTCCTGCGATCCCCTGGGGTGCCCATGGTGCTTTGGCTGATGCTTCTGACTCATGGATTGAGAGCGTGCAGGTCCTCCCCAGACGGTCCCTAAGTTACATGAGCAGTTTTCCATCCAAATACCTTTCCCCATGATACACAGACTCCTGTCAGTGCTGACAGGTTATTCGCATTGCTGGAAGTCTCTCCAGTGCTCTGCTTTCCAAACCAAGCCCCTCCACAAAGCCTGTTTTCCACTCTGTGCATGGGACAGACATGGCGGGGAAGGTTGATTGCACGGCTGCAACAACTGCTTTGGTGCTGTGACGTGGGACTGGCTGCGGCGGGGCTGTGGTGAGCAGAGTTGCTACTGCTCGTGGGATTTGTGTTAATCAAAGCAATGCCCAGACCCTGCTACTAGGCTCATTGTGGGTTTTCTTTTCAGTTGGGGAGTTTCCTTCAAGTGAAAAAGTAGGTTTTGGGGCTCTTTTACTTGCTGGCGATCTGTTAAAACAGTTGGAAATAACAACCGAAGGCAAGTGTCACCCAAGACAGTGGTTGGAATTTGTGTGTTGAATATGTGAAAGGATTTTCCCAAACTGACCTGTTTCCTGCAGAAAGGAGTGAGAGGGGTGGATGCTGCCTAGCGTGGGCTGGGTCTCCTCACCACATCTTCCCTCTTCTCCCCCTGGCAGCTCACCTTCATCGGGGGAGAAAAGATGACTGAAGTCTTCATCCATTCCCTGGAGCTGGGCCACTCAGCGGCCACGCGGGCCATCAAGGCGTCAGGTCTGTAGCCTCAGGGTAGAGACCTGCCAGCTGCTGGGCTGGGAGATGGAAGGAAAGAGCGGCCGGAGGAAGTGTGGGCTGGAAGAGTTGTCTGAGCCCAGGCTGCATCATGGGCAAAGATCCAGACATCTTTTCACGAATTTGGAAGTGAAGCATCGTAGTTCTTACATTCCTCTTCAGGGAGGAATCTGTGGCAATGTCTTGTTTTTGCTGCTGTTAACTCTAAAACGTACTTGCAATAGCACATCTTCAAGCCCATTTCCTTCCTCTCATCAGCACCTGGCAAACACAGCTCATACTTTTTTTGCTGCTTTCTGTTATTGTTCTTTGCTCAGGAGTGTCATTTATAAAAACTCTTTCCATTTTCCTTAGTTTACTGGGCTAAGCAAGGTTTGTGCATGTGCTTGTAGCCTTCCTTCAAGGAAGATCCATGAGCTTTTACACTAGGAATTTATAAAATTGGTAGAGACAAGTAGTAGTGGCAGAAGCATCTGCCTTGCAGCATGGTGTCCAGCTTTCCTGGGAACCAAGGACAACATGCTGCCTGGTGCAGCACAGCTCGCAGAGACATCTCATGGCCAACCAGCAATACTGCACTTAAACACGCTGCTTAATTTTTTTAACCAATTGCTTTTCTGTGATCTCGCCTTGTCTTTCTAAACATAGCTCATAAAATACCCTCCATATGAAGTGTCACCACCCCACTCCTCCAAAATACAGGCTTGTCCAAGACCTCTTCCCAGTAACTCCTGAAACCACCAATCCTTTCTGACTTTGATTTTATTTTTTTCCCTTTGGGTTGTCTGGTAGCACACCACATCTGCAAAAAATCATCCAGGAAATAAGTTAGTAAGTGTCGGGCACAGTATTTCAAAGCTAATTTAATGTGGGCACAAATATGCCTGGAACAACAGGAGCTGGATTAGCAATGTGGCCTTTTATTGCTTTGTGTTTTCCCTGGAGCAGTGACCTCTCTGCACCGGCTTAGCCAGCGCTGCTTTCAGTTTAGTGAGCTGCTTGTTGTGCTTTGTGCTGAAATTTCTGCACTGGATTAATTGCTTTCTGGCGGCTTTTAAGCCACCTTTTCTTTTTCCCTTTTTGCTCCACAGCTGTGTTCAACAAACCATTTTTTTTTTCCCCCCTTTTCTGTAGGTACTCAGTGTATCAGTAGCCTGCTGAAGAATGGGGATAAAAGGCCACCGTGTGACATTTGCTCCTTGTTTTGTGCAGGTCCGGGCAGCAAAAGACTGGGCATAGATGGAGACAGAGAAGCAATCCCACTAACACTACAGATCGCCTACAGCAAGGTGACTGCACAGGACTGGAGCAGAGACAAATGGGGCAGAAAACCACTTCAGTGCTGGGCAAACACGTCGCTCTGCTGCGAGCTGAGAGGGGCAAACTCTGCCAGTGTGCTGGAGCAGCCTGAATCCAACCTCAGACGAGCCAAACTCAAGCTAACTGTCTGCTTATTGGGCTTCCACTCCTGTTCAGCCCAGTAAAATAGGGAATGTGCAGCCAGTTGCCACAGACTGGGTGTGTGCGGGGTGACACTGGTGGGCTCTCCTTCCAGGGAGCGATCTCCTGCTGGTGACAGCAGTCCTCCTGTTCTGTTAGTTCCTCTACAGTTATTTAGTGTTAAGCCTGGGCATTTTTGTAAATCCAAGGTGAAACGAATTTTAGTGCCTACTCAGACTTTGTCTGTGCAGCTCCAGGTGAATCCAGATCTGAGCTGGTCCAGCCAGATGGTTGGTGGGGGGAGGTGGAGTAACATCAGCCTGGAGCGTGGCATCTCACAGGCTTTGGTTGGTCTCTGCAGACAGCCATCAGCGGAAGAAGTCACTGGAACGATGTCGAGAAGGTCTGCACGTCTGTCAACCTTAGCAAAGCCTGCAAGAAGCACGAAGAACTAGGTGGGTAGATGGGGGGTCTTTTGCCTTTGCGTAAGGAGGGACCAGTGGAGCGAGAGGACAGTGTGGATATTCTGGCTGGAGCAAAGCAGGCATGGTTTAGATTAGATATCAGGAAGAAATTCTTCACAGAGAGGGTGGTGAGGCACTGGAACAGGTTGCCCAGAGAAGCTGTGGATGCCCCATCCCTGGATGTCTTCAAGGCCAGGCTGGATGAGGCTTGGAGCAACCTGGTCTAGTCGAAGGTGTCCCTGCCCATGGCAGGGGGTTGGAACTAGATGATCTTTAAGGTCCCTTCCAACCCAAACCATTATATGATTCTATGTGTGAGTGCAAGAGATGGGAGGTGCCTGGTGTTCCCTGGGATATGCTGTAGTCCTTGGCTGTCCTTAGCACTACATCAGGGATGAAGGGCATTTGATTTTCCACTGTCCTAAAGCTTCCAGCTAGGGAAATGGGATGTCCGTGAGGGATGGGGCTGGGGTGGTGCAAATAGCAGCATGATCCCTGGAGAGTGGTGCTTTCCCAAACAACACTTGTTTAGTAAGGAGGAGAAATGTGTAAAACTGATGTTAAGTGAAGTAGCGCCAAGGGAGAGGGTGCTTGTCCTGCCGACCGCAGCAGCTTTTTCAGCAGGCTCTTGCTAAGCTGGTGCTTCACCCTGGTTTCCTTCCTGCAGCTCAGAGATAGCTGGCTGCCACACGGGTTTTCTTCACAGGTGCTTTTTTTTCTTTTTTTCTAATTGGGTTTCTGATGGGGTATTAATAAGGCAGTGAGCCTTTTAAAAGCAGCAAGACTTGTAGTCTGTGTGTATACTTAGAAGCAATAGCTATTCATTCTTGTTTAAGAACTGCGCTTTTGGCAATCAGATACCCAGTTCTGAGTAAACTGGGGTTTTTTTTTGGTTCCTCTTTCCTGGTGTGCTTTGTGTCTGACAGTTGTGTGGTTTGTCAGTGGAGTAGTCGGGTGATGTACCAAATAGGAGACAGCTCCTTACATGTCTCACGGAGCTCAACCTAAACCTCTGTCCCTCCTGTCCAACCTGTTGCTACCCCATCCGTGAAGCCATGCAGATAACCCTGAAAAAAATTCAGAAGGAATTAATTTCCTACCTCCTCTGTACATTTTGAGTTGGTTTTTCTTCAGGAGATGTCCTCAGTTCCACACTGAGGGGAAGCTGCCTTTTCATGAATCTCCTTCCTTCCAAGAGAAACCCAGTCGCCTTGATGGTCTCTGCTGAGTTTCACATTTATCAGCTTCACCACAGGATGTCACTGTAATTGCAGACATAGAAAAGCATCTCCCGGTGGCCTGCAGGAAAGGCCACACTGGGACAGACTGAATTTCCTCATGATGGGGCAATGGGTTTTGTCCCGTTTAGGTCCTAAGATAGTTAAATGCCCTTTGCTGCTGTGTTTGGAAAGCAGTTGGAAGTTACTCTGAAGTTTACATCTGTCTCTCCGATTGCTTTCTGTGCAGGTTAGCACTGGGGCCGGAAAGCTAAAATTGTATTGTGTTTCCCTTGGCAGGGGGGTCCTGCTGAGAACCACCGTCTCTGGGTTGCTTTGAGGGGTGGAGGAACAACTTGGGTTCCCACCAGTGGCCCAGAAGCCCCAGGTGATAACAGTTTTCTTTTGTTACAGCCTCAAAGACAGAGTGTCTCAACTTGACCGTGACAGAGGTTGTCAAAAGGCAAAACTCCAAATCCAAAAAAAGTTTCAATCAGGTAACTCAAATCATGGTGCTCCTACATTTGGTACCAGGATGTCAGCCTGGCTCGGCTGGGAGGGAAGGAGGGCAGGAGACAGTAGCTCACTGGGGGACCTGTTCGCTGTTGGTCACCAGGCCTGGCTTAGGAGTGCCCAACTCCCATTCCCTGCACAGGGATAATGCACAGAGCCTGGCAGCTCCCTCACGCAGACTTTTTCTATCAGCAGATCAGCGTGTCCCAGATAAAAGTAGACAAGGTCCAGATTATTGGTCTCCAGTCCTCCTTTGCCGTGTGCCTGGACCAGGATGAGCAGAAGATCCTGCAGAGTGTAACCAGGTAGGAACTGCAACGTGGCCAGCTGACCACTGCAGTCAGCGCTCCTGGCATGGTGCATCCTGTGTGTAGTCTGTGAGGTGTGGCTGGCTGTCAGGGAGATGAGGTCCTGGGCACCACGGTGGATCTGTACCAGATGCCCACGCTGGGTGACATAGCTCCAGACTCTGTAGTGCACTGAGCTCAGGTGGGATGGATGGTCCTGCTCAGATCCCAGCAGCAGTTTTCTTTCATGACTGCCAGAACCTAAAGGTGGCCCCCAGTAAACTGTCCAACTCTGTAAAGACGGCTCTTTCAGCGAGACCAGTCGTAAGCCAGAGGGAAGCTATGCAACATAAATGAGGTATTTGGAGAGTCTGGGCACATGAGCAGAGCCTTCAGCTTCTAAACCTCACCGCCTTCAGCACACCCATTGTAGAAGGAACCACTGATCTTCACGGGAGAGACTGGGATAGAGCAAGAATTGTTCATTTGACTGTTCATCCATCACTTGTGTCCTTGGGGCACTAAGCTGGCTCCCCAGGTGATGGAATTTGAAAACTCACTGTAGACAACATACATCCATGAGCACAGAGAGATCAAACCAGTTGATGCACGAGTCTTAATGTGCAGGCATTTTCATTTCTCCCTCAGAGGGACCAGAGCTCTGCAAGGTTACGATGCCTCCAAAGGAAAAAGATTTCAGACCTCATTTCTTAAATAACCCTCAAGAGAAATAGTTCTACTTAACTTGTTTGTTGTGCAGCTCAAGGGGATAATGGGAAAGTTCAGTGCACAAAATGGAAAATGAGCTATTTCTCTCTCTTCAAAACCTGGGGGATGCAAAAGTTCTCCATTTCCCTAATGATTTTCAGAAATTACTCTTTATGGATGCTTCTGCACTAGGTCCCAACCTCAGCCAGCTTCAAGACCTGAACTCTCAGCACTCAGTCTCCAGTCCTATTAAAGACTGGACTGATTCCTGTTTGTTTGTGGGTATTTCTACTGCACCTGAGGACTGTGATTCTCAGCCACATGCCTTGCTTACAATTTGGCTTCTTTTTGTTCCCCTGCAGATGTGAGATCTCTGTGTGCTACAAACCCAGGGATGGTGATCTCTTTGCACTGAGAAGGTCCTCTTTGCCTCCCCAGGACCACTCTGAGTTTCATTCTCTCCTGTGCTTACCCATTGCCACCTTCAGTGGAGCACTGCCGTAGAACCACCCTGTGTCCTTTCAGGGCAGACTCACATCCAGCACCAATATAGCCTCAGGAAAAGGAAGCTGACTGTACCTTCGGGCTGGAGACCCATCCGTTCTTGTCTAAGCCATCCTGCAGCCCAAAGCATTTGCACGGTGGCTGAGCTGCTCCTGGTCTGGGCTTAGCCTCTGGGAATGGGAACACTGGCAGTGTGCCCTGGTATCTCTCAGGGTTCCTCAGCAATGGGAGGAATGTGTTCAGCAGACTGCCAGCACCTGGATTGAGGGCAAGGCAAGGACAGTGGTATTTTCCTGCCACCAAATGGTGCTGGGGCTGTATTTGACAGTGACTGCAAGGTCGGTGTGATCTGAGGGGAGCTCTTGGAGGGACCTTTTGGAAAATTAATGTCCTTGGCTGAGTGGTGGTGGGTGGCCTTCAGTGCATGCAGAGCTGCAGACCCCCAGCTGAAGTCCTGATGGCATTTCACCTGGAAGAGGTTGAGGATGCTCAGAACACCTCTTTTGAGGTGGGGACAGGCTCTCTCAACATTTCCTTTAAATTATGAAGGTTGGGTGTCTTGCAAAGACACAGTGCAGAGCAGAGTGACCCAGGTGAGACCCAGAAAGACCCAAGCATGGGCTGCTGACTGCTGCTTGTGTTCCAGTGAATCGAGTGCAATCGGCCGTACCAGGGCATAGACAGCTTCTCACGTGTACCTGCATTTGCTGTAAATCCAGGACCTGTAGGAGAGGAATTTCCAACTTCTGCAGAATGTCAGAGTTCACCCAGGAGATGTACTCCCTGTTCAGCTCATGTCCTTGCTTCCTTCTCTACCACTGTACAGTAGAGACATTCCAGAGGCTGAATCCTTAATAGCTGCCTGAAATATGGCAGGAACCATGCTTGCATTTATAGGAGGGAGGGAGGTACTAGGAAAACCACTAGGATTGCCTGAAGCTTCCCTGAGGAGGCCATTTTGCTAGAGAAGGACCCAGCACCAAAAACACTAGTGACAGCTTGCAAGCGACAGTAGGATTTGAGATCTCCCCTCCCCTGCAAAGAGGCTTTCCATCCTCTTCATTGTCTCTGCAAGGCTGCGAGTACAGAAAGGTGCAATAGTTGGGAGTATTTACCAGTTTTCTGACCCCAGGAGCAAAAAACAAGACTGGAAAAGCCTTGCCTGGTTTTATAGCCCTCAAGCTGTTTTCTCGGTAGCTTTTGGCAACTGCAGTAGTGATAACAGGCAGAAGAGCATGCTGCCTGCTGAGGCTAAAAGCATCTTAATGCCAAGGACCTGTGCTCACTGGAAACATCTGGAAGGGACCCCCATTACTGCTGGGGGGTTGCAGAGCTCAGGCACAGTGTGATCAGTTCAGCATGGGTCCCTTGATCCTCCAGAAAACAGGACCTGTCAGCTCCTAGCATTGATTAGAACACGGCTGGGCTCTGTCCCCAAGGGCTGGAGGCACAGCAGCAGTGTCATTTGGGTTAAATCTGTCAGGAAAAGGGTCAGAGGCCCTGGGGTCTACAGTTGCTTCTGAGGAGCATGGGTCAGGATTGTCTGCTGGATTCCTCCACGTCCCTCCTGGAAGTGTTTCAGGGATCCCTCCTGTGCCAGCGACATTCATCCTGGCCCCACTGGCTGCTGGACCTGTCTTCTGTCCCCACGGCCTCTGTTGTTTGGGGACAGCTTGGTCTAGTCCCAGTGGTGAACATCTTGTGTTGGGACGGTGCCAGCTGGCTTCTTGGTGTCCTCAGCAGCTCTGGATGCAGCTTCTGCCGATGGCCAGAGATGAGCGAAACTGAGACATGAACGTGTTCCTGAGGCCTCTGCGCTTCATCCTTGTACTTGAATAAACCATCCCAAGGATGGTGTTGCCTTGCGGACTCCAAGCAAAGACCCTCATGCAGGGCGAAGCATCACTTGAACATAAGCAGGCAGTCTGGCTCCACCATGATGCAAAGCCAGCCTGGACCCTCGGCAAGGACCCACCTTCCCCAGCCACGCACTGGCTCCAGGAGCACCCATCCTTCCTTACGTGCACGGAGCAGTGTCCGTCCCTTGCTCACAGTGTGGGCCAGGTCGTGGTGGGCTGTCCCCTCTCTCATAGGGTGCCAGTGGGGCAGTGTGGGACTGTGTGCTGAGGTCACTGCTGGCCCTTCTGCACATCAGTGTGTTAAGTCCAATAGGCTCAAAGGATCAGAAACAGATTTTAATAGTCCTTTCCATGCACTTGGGATACGTTTTCCCACTGAGTTTAATTTCCCAAACAGGATTTTGTGCATCTACTCAAATGGGGCTGAAATTTGACAGCTGGTTTTTTTTTTTGTTGTTGTTCGATACTTTAAAATAGCACCTTATCCTGTCAAAACATTGCTATTTGTCATCTCGATATCTGTGGCTAAATATATCACTGCCGCTGTTAATGATATAAACCTCTTTGGTTTCAACTGGCCCTACAGAAATACTAGAGAAGAGAATTTCCATCTCCGAGAAGAACAAGCACAAACTCTGGGGACTCATAATCCTGGCTAAGGTGGTGACCTCTGATGCTTTCTGGGCATGAAAGAAGTCCGAGGTTCTTTCAGGTCATCCTTGTACATATGTGCAGCCTTATCAAATCTGTGTAAAGTCTGTGCTGATCTGTAAAATACCGTTCAAAGAACTTTTAAAGTAATTGTAAAATATTAAATGTTGATTTTATTTCGAGTACAAGTACAGCGTTTTGAGTCGAGTCATTCCTGAGCAGGCGGGAGGCCGAGGCGGGCAGGGAGCACCCGGTCCACTGCTGCGTAACTGACCTGGGAGCAGGGAAAGGCTCATAAAGTCATCATGTTCATGAGCTTGGTCCCGGAGGGCACAACATGGAGACCGACAGGGCTTAATTGAGCCACCTCTGTGAGTAAATGATGCTGTAAATCCAAACTTGGTTTCACGCTGAATTAAGGAGAAAGGAAGCTAGCAGGGCCTGTGTGTGCAAGGCGAGATCTCGGCGTGTCCTTCCAGGAGGCTCCTTGACCTTTGCAGAGAAATACGAGCTGTGCCCAGAGCTGGGTGCCTGGCAGCTCGCGGGTCCGTGGGCAAGGTCCAGCCCCGGGGTGTACAGCAGAGCCCTGGGATGAAGGGTGATGGCTCAGGGTCAGCAGGCTTGTTCCCAGCAGCTGGGTTTTGGGGTATCCCTGACTTGGAAATATTTTGCATCTTTGGGGGTGCAGACTGTGCAGATGAAGCTGTTGCTCCTTAAAGTACTCTCAAATACGAAGTGGCACTTGGGTAACTGTCTCGCGTCACCTTCTCTCCTGGGGGTATTCAAGAAAAGGAGGGGGTAGTTTCTAGGTGTGAGGACCAATACGCTGTAATCAAATAAACAACATGGGAAAAGTCATTTCAGCTCAGACAAGCCAAAAAACCAAATGAGACTAACTTCTGTTATTCAGCACTTCGTCATGTATAAGCTATCACATTTTTTCACTCTGATTAGAGAATAACAAAGGTGTTTTTTTAAATAAAAAGAAAAGGGTCTTTTGAAGAGGCAAATAAAATTCAAAAGAAAAATACTTTATTCTTCTGAACTGGAATAATAATCTGCTTTTGTTTGTTCTCAACAACAACAACAAAACCAAACTGAAACCACAAATCCCTCTTCCTTGTTCTTTTCTTCTTAAAAAGAAAAGTGGAAAGAGGAACACACACTTAAATCCAAAGCAGAAAAAGTACTTTGTTCTAAAAACATGCATGACTGTAAGTTTAGGACCAGGGCTCTAGTCTGATCCTTGAATTGCTGCATAGCTGAGGGTTTTGTTCTTGTAAGTACAAAACATTTAGCAAACAGATGCTGATACAATAAGCAAGCCAGGGTTAAGGCTAGACCGTTTAACAAAACTAGTTTTGTCTCTTGTAGGTATGGTCAAATCAACTTGACAGCTTTTTGCAACTCTCACAGCATCAAAGCTGAGCTGATCTATGGGCTGTCCGCATCTGCGAGGGATGGGAAGACAGTGGAAAAGGTGTGTTTGGCCTTTCAGGCTGGGAACACCAACTTTTGTTGGCTTCCTGATGAGATAGGTTATAACAAAAAACATGCGTTGGGGTTTGGGTATGTGTTAATTCACCATGGTTCAGTGGCGGTTTGAGATGGTCCCCTGTTCTGTCAGGTGCTGCTGTCCCACAGCCACCTGAGCCGAAGGTGCTGGCGGGGGGCTGGACATGTTCCACTGCTTCTCCTGTTCAGCAGCGTGCTCCCCACAACTTCTCCCTGCCAGCGCCACAAGGAGCATCTGGGTGTGGATGCTTGTGCCAGGCACCGGTGTGTCACAGGAGCTGACCGAGAGCCAAACCTGCCACCCCAGAGCCACAATGGCTCAGTGCTGGCAGGGAGCAAAGAGCTTAACACATGCAGGCAATGTCAGTCAGGTTGCTCAGGGTCCAGCCAAGGTTTTGAACAACTTCAAGGACGGAGATGTTTTAGTGCATGAGGTGGAGAACATCATCCAGAGAAGGGGTCCTTAAGTAGCCAATCCTGCCTTGACAGCTAATGGGGAATACAGGATGACTTCGCATCAATAGGCAGGAATGAGACTGCCTGTACTGGGTCCACTATTAAAGTCGTTAAGATACCCCTCTGAAAGGTAGAAAAAGCAGGTGCCATCCTCTTTTGGCAGGAGGGGCAGTAGAAGCCTCTTCTGTGGCCTAAGTAGGTCAACATCAGGTTTTCTGAATGGAGATGTTGCTGTGAGGCCTAGTGAATGTTCCCAAACCACGACAGTTGTATCTTGGAGTGCTTTGAGTGAGGGAAAATTAGATTTGCTCCTAAATGTGGTATTTGTTTAGACTGACTTTTCTTTGTCTTTACTGTCATGTTGGGAAAAAAGTTGATGTGCTCTGCCAGAGGCGAGCAGAGGTCTGCCAGGCCCAGGATCAGGCCAGCTGCCAGGAGAAAGCTGGAACCTGCACCCAGGCTTGGTGTGCTGGGACAAAATCAGCCCAAGCATTTGGATGGTGATGGGGCACTTCACCTGGGTGCAGGGACTTGCCCACAGGCTTGAGCAGCTCGGCACCTCTGGTCTCTTCCTTGTGCTCAACTAGTTGGTTGTCAGAAGAGCCAGGACAGAACTTTCTCTAGTACTTTTGTTTCCTGTAGACAAATGTGGAGTTTCATGGGTGGCATTTCCAGATGCCCTGCAGTGAGAGACCAGCATATAGAATCATGTGGCTCCCCTGAGCCTCCTCTTCTCCAGGCTGAACACCCCCAGCTCCCTCATCCGCTCCTCACAGGGTTGTGCGGCAGACCCTTCCCCAACTCCGTTCCCTTCTCTGGACACGCTCCAGCCCCTCAGCATCTTTGTTGTAGTGAGGGGCCCAAAACTGAACACAGGATTCACAGTGTGGCCTCACCAGTGCCTAGTACAGGGGGATAACCCCTGCCCTGGTCCTGCTGGCCATACTGTTCCTGATACATGGGGGATGGTATGGGGTGGAAGCCCACAAAGACCTGGACACTGGGGTCGTGGGACCTGAATTGAGCCATTTTCAGGAAATCGCTTACAAGGAGCTATTTCAAAGGTGCTCACCTGCTCTCTCGGCTGTAGCAAGAAACAGCAGAGAGCAGAGTCAGGCTTCCCAGCAGCACTCAGTCCCTGCATACCATTACAGGGTTAGGATTGACATGCCTACGGTGTCTCCTCAGTTAGAGGTCACAGCCCCACAAGCACCGTCCCCTCCTGTCTGTCTGCCTGCTGCCCATCTGCTCCCATCACTGCATCTCCAATTACCTTCAGCCGAAGTGGAGAAGCAGAGGTACCTGGGGCTCAGGTCCTGCTGGCAGCAAGCCCTGAGCTTGGCTCCCTGCCTGCGGGTTGGTGTCTGGCTAATCAAGCAACGACACGATGGCCAAATTCACCCCACCACCAGCAACCAGCAACAGGATTGGCCTGACTTGAGGGATTTATTGAGAAAGCCACCAACAATCAGCACTTTCAGAAGAAATTTGGGCTTGTTCAGCCTGGAGAAGAGAAGGCTTGGGGGACACCTTATTGCAGCCTTCCAGTACCTGAAGGGGCTACAAGGAAGCTGGGGGGGACTTTTTACAAGGGCCCATAGTGACAGGACAAGGGGTAACGGGTTTAAATTGAAGGTGGGGAGGTTTAGATGAGATATCAGGAAGAAGTTCTTCACAGAGAGGGTGGTGAGGCACTGGAACAGGTTGCCCAGAGATGTTGTGAATGCCCCATCCCTGGATGTCTTCAAGGCCAGGCTGGATGAGGCTTGGAGCAACCTGGTCTAGTGGAAGGTGTCCCTGCCCATGGCAGGGGGTTGGAACTGGATGGTCTTTAAGGTCCCTTCCAACCAAAATGATTCTATGATTCTGTGAAATGGAAGAAGTGGAAGAAAATCCAGATACTATCTTCCCCTGCCAAACTCCCTGCCCTAGTTCCCTCTTGGAGTTGCAGGTTTCTGGGCTGGTAGATTAGGCTGTTTCCCGTGTGCATGATTCAGCTGCTCTTACAGGTAGTTGTAAAGTAGAAAATATTAGAAATTTCTGTGAATTCGCTAATTTCTTAAAGGTTTTGGCCAGCACCTGTAACTGAAAAGGGCATCTGACTCCCTGTTTGTCTCGGAACTGACCTTTGCTCAGTACTACGAAGAATGAAGCTGGAGAAGTGAAACATTGCTGGGCTGCAGGCGGTATCTTTATCTCTCCTGGCAATGCCTGCTGCTCCTCTGTCCTTATCTTACTTGTGTTAATTAGTCATCAATTAAAAGTTAACAAGGCTCCCTGTGCCTGCATGGGGAACAGAGTTTTCCTAGTAGGGAAAATTCACTCAAGAACAGTAACGGTGTGCTGTCATTGCAAAGTTGCATAATTATCAATGTGTTCAAATGCAGAACATGTCCTATGGCCTGGATGCCTGTGCCAGTTGGTGCAGACAGCTGACTGCATGAGGAACGGGGTGGGCTTTTCCATACTAATCCCAAACTCTACTACTTCCTGTATTCGCCCCTATGCTCTCTTGATCCCTTCTCCCTTCCACAGGTACCTCCCCTGCTGCACTCACAGAAAGAAATGCGAAAGCTAGAAGGTTGAAGCCAGAGCATATATGTCTAAAAACCGAAATACAAATCAAAGCAATCATAAATATTTTGTGGTGTTTACCCAACTCTAGGATAACCTAGACTTGGGTTTGACTACATAAAACTTTCTGGACGTCAGTGGGCCAGTGTAATACAGTGTATCTAGCGACTGCTTCCATCGCACAAGCAGGGTGGCTCAGCCACCTCAGAACACTCTCCTCTCGAGGACTAGTCCTGCTTCTGGCGGTGTTCCCTCTTTTGCATCAGGTGTCCTGTCTGGCCACTCTGTGGCCAAAGTGATTCACTTCTAGTTCATTTGGTCTCCCACTGGCTTAGGAAGCTGAATGGCTCATGAAAACATCCAGACCTGGTGTGTCCAGGACCAGGGAGAGTACACAGACACTCAGCGGTGATGAGACATTGGATTGGCTCAGTCCAACTTGCCAGTGCACTGATGATTGCAGCATCTTTCTTGGAGACACTCATGAACTGCAGGCTGACACACTGCCGCTTGTAATCAGAATTCTCTGGATGGATCTGTCAGGACACCCAGGACCTGGGTCCTCCACACTCCAGTCTCTTGGGAGATCTTCCATGACAGCCCTGTCACATCTCCCAGGAGTGAGTCACACGGTCCTGCCCCTCTGCCCTGTCCGTGGGCACCATCTGGGTGCTGACTTGCCGGGGAAAAAGAGACCCTGAATCATCATTACTTTCCCTGTACAACAGCTCATGTGTTTTCCTGTAGTTGGTGTCTGTGTTGACTTACCGTCAACAGAGGTCCAGGTTAAACCACTTGAGAACAGGATGCTCTTGTGAGGGGTTCTTAGAAGAAAGTTCAGCCCATCTAGGGTTTTCCGGCCCAGGTACCCAGCTGAACCATAATCCGAAAGCCGACAATTAAATTTTTGATGCTGTTTCATGGCTAGTTTTAATGGTGTAATGAGTACAGGAAGCAATGGGGCAGGTCCAACTGCGGTGGCTCTGCAGCCAGTCCTTGGGAGACTGGGCAAGGGATGAAAGAAGGGACTGAGTGCAGGCACCATCTCATATCTCTGCGTGCTCCACACCACCATCTGAATCCCTGCCTGCCACGAACTGAGTGACTGAGAGGCGTGTGGCTTCTCCGAGATGTGACATGCTGGAACCGGCATGAACAGTCAGGGTAGGGGTGAGATTGAGCGATAGCTGAGATTCCTCTTCTGTTTAACTTCGCAGCCATCGCGAAAGGAAATAGCTCTAATCTTTAGTTAGAAGGCAGCCTCTTCCCATGCTAGGCAGCCATCAACATGTGACCCGAGCCTGTGTGTAATGAAAACTATTACAGTAATTGTGTTTGTCCCTCAGGTCAAAGACAGCCCAGATGGGGAGTAGAGTTGAAGCCTTAAACTGGGAGGATGCTGGTGGTCGTGCTGCTTCCTCTGCTTGCTTACTGGAGGTAGAGCAGAAGAGGCATTGATCCTGATGGGAAATTGCCTAAGGAAAGAAGCTTTGGTGAGAAGAAATGATGCCTCTAGCCTGGGCTGGGTGTAATCAAGGATGGAGTTGGCTTCTACCTTGTCTCTTCTGTTTCCTGGAAGCCATCAGTAAAGAGCAACTTGCCTCATGCACCTGTGAGTTTTTGTGGGACTAAGTCAAAGCGCTCCAGCAGTTTTCCCATGCTGTCCTCTGCCCCTGGGATGCTCAGAACAAATTACCTCTGTTGCAGTGAGTGAGTAGCTCGGTGGGCTGTGTGCTGAGGACTGGAGCCTGTCACTGTGCCAGGCTACGCGTCCCTTTGTCCCTTTCCCCGCCCAAGCTTGCCCATGGTGGCTGGGTTGAACAGAGGGGCTCCTTCCCACATGACATGGAACCTGCTCAGTGCAGGATGGAGGATCAGACTGAGCCTGCATTGCCCTCCATTCCGCCCCCCAGGTACGGCTCTTGGCAACCCTGTGAATATTTAGCTAGAGCCTGGAGGTCCCTTGGTGGGGACAGGCACCTGGGGGGGGAGGGGGGTTGAGAGGGGGTGTGGATGCAGCTGGTAACATCCTGTTCACTGATGGGCAGAGTGGGTGTAGCTAACGGCTGCCGATTAGTGATTGCAAAACATGGCTAAAGGAGGCTGTGTTATCTCTGAGTTTCTCGCTTTCTATGAGAGTGTGTTTACAAATAGTTTAAGATCGTGAGAGATGTTTTCTGAACTCTCCTAGTATGACTAGTGTGTCTACATATGCAAGCTGTGGGACTCGGGTTTGCAGGAATTGCGTTGTCTGTTAGTCATTTTAAAGCCTTTGACTACCCCTTGGTGTGTACAACCATGCCAGGAAACACACAAACCAGTATTTATCCCTTTACCTGCTTCTCTCTCTGTGTCTATCAATCATTTGTATAGCTTACATATTCCGCTTGTGCAGATGTGTATGGATGTATTATGAATGACACACAGTACAGATGTGGGCAGGTGAGCGGATATAGACCTATGTATCGCACATTTGGGTTTACCCTATAAAATAGTTCCACATACTTTGCGTGGTAAGAAGGTACAGATATGTGTGCGGGTTGGTGTGCAGTGTGAGTCTTTGTTAAACAGCTCCACTCCTGCCAGGTGTATTATTAAGTGCAGTAAGTAACATGATAGAGATAGATACGGTTTTGTTATTAACATGTGATCTGGCCAGATGGAGCAGGCAGGTGCACGTGCATGTGCATACCCTTTATGTGCAGTTTCTCCTTCAATAGAGACATGAAAACAAAAGCTCCAGAAATCTAAGCAGCCCCTTGCCCTGCGTGCAGCCGCAGCCTGGCACTGAAAAACCTCCGACTGTGAAGATGTGCTCCAGCGCGCACTCAGCTCTCCCCCATGTGGGACGTGGGTGGGGGCTGCCCTAGTGCCGTGGGTGCTTGGGGGCAGTGATGCCTGCACCCACGCACCACCGCTGCAGCCAGCCCCACGGCGTGGGACTCGGTGCTGCCTCACCCGCAGAGATGCTTGGGAGGATCTGCCCCACCTCCTCTCGCCAAGGCTGCTAGGGTGTTCTCACAGTCGAGGGAAAGGTGAATTTTGGCTGCCAGCAGATGGGGTGCACTGAAAAACTGGGAAAATAACATGAGTAAGGTTGCAATCAGTACATTGCAGAGTCCTAGAAAGCTATTCCTCCCAAATTCTGTTTTTTTCGAGGGAATTTTTAAGCCTCATTTGTCACAATGTGTCACGATTTTTCTCCTTTGTGCTTTTCTCCTGTCTTCCCAGTCCTCCACTCCTGGTTTTAAAAAGCCCCAAGAAATAAAATCCCTAAGGTGTTGAACTTCAGGAAAAAGATCCTCTGCAGTGAGGAAATGGGAAGGGCAAAAGAAAATCAATAAAATAGGTTGTCATGTTGTTGATGTGTTTAAAACGAGCCTGTTTTACCTCATTGCGATGTCCCTGTTTAAGGAATGTGGAGCTGGTTGGTGAAGCAGAGACAGACCCAGCAGGGATGAGTCAATGCCAGCGAAGGGACTCCAGTGGGGAAATCCTTCACAACTACTGAAGTAAGAGCAAGCAGCTGGTACCAGCACACACTTCTTCCTCAGGAAGTGACTTTCTGTATCTTTGATGGCATCAGCAACCCCTTTCTTTCATCGAGTGACAGCAGTAGGTCTCCCCATCTTCACCCAGGAGGACAAGATCAGTTTCCTCATGCTACACATGCAGCTCATCCCGTTGCAAAGGAAAGAGGAGTGCCAGACTCGCCTGGCTAAGCTGCATGCTCCTCGCTGACCTGCCATGAGGAGGACACAGCTGAGGTGCTGGGATGAAAGCAGGTGGCAAACAGCAAACACAGGAGCATCTCAGCATTAGGAAAGGCAAAGGAGATCCTGGGGTCCAAGAGTACGGCAGCAACATACTCCCACACTGTGAGCATGCTTGCAGTGGGACAGCGTCAAGGAAAAGATGGTCAAGTCCTTGCTGGAGAGGGAAGACTATCCATGGATGATAAGAGTGTTAAAGGTATGTTTGCATGAAGTGGGAAGAGCCCAGCTGGGAGCTGGTGGCTTCAGTATAGCTGACAGCCACAGGGCCAGGACCCTTCATGCAAGGTAGGTGCAATCAGGAACGTTCAATGTTTAAAATCACCTGACATGAAGAAATTCCTGCCAAGGTGCTTCAGGACTCAGCTAAGGGCTCCCTCTGGAAGTGACTTCTGGGAATGTCTGAGTGGTGACTGGTAATGAAAAGTGTTCCTCAGGGTCGGTGTTGGGACCTGTACTGTTTCACATCTCTGTCACTGACATGGTTGATGGCATTGAGCGCACCCTCAGC